>NW_022631607.1:0-46727 GCF_010015895.1 Lontra canadensis
CAAACTTATTGCTTCATAATTTGGGGCTTTTGGCCCCTAGTGGGGGGACAGGGAATGGATCAGTCTGGTCATGCCAAGCCCAGGATCCAGGTATATGAGGAAAGCTCTTGGGCACCCAGGTGCCCTGAAACCAGAGCGCTTCTGTCTAAATCCACCCTGTGGGCCAAGTCTGGCATATGACTGGGCACCTGCTCAGTTCCCATTTGGCATTCCAGTTCCCTGCTGGCCCTGGAACCTGGCCCCAAACCACGCTGCCTGGCTTGGGGCCTGACAATAGACCAATGCCTTGCCAGAACACTCCTTGCTCTCTGGGGGGGCTAGAAATTGTCATCGTTCCCCTCCCCCAGCTGCTGTGAGGGGTCCTGCTTCCTCCATGACACCCCATACGGATCCCCCCGCCATGAGGACACTAACTTCTTGTGGATGATTCTCTGCCCAGAGGTTCTAACTATCCCATGCCTCTAGCTTTCTGATTTAACATCATGGAAACTTAGACCCAAGTTCACCAAACCTTGGGTAGTCATGATGTAGATTCTAGGCTGTCCTCCTGAGAAACCAGCTCAGACCAGTCCTGGTACCTCCCTTCTCCCCATGGATCCGCTGTCTAAAAGGGTTATGAAAGCCAATGGAGGTCTCACCATTCCTCGAGGGCAACCCACGTGGAGGGTGTGAAGGCCTCCCAGCATTAGGGGACTGTTTGTGGGACAGTGACTATGGAGGGGGCTATCCTTCAAGCCCACAAGCAAAATCAGGAAGGATTACTCAAAATGTCCAAAGTTACCACATTAGAGTGAACAAGGTTTGCTGGCTTCACCTGGCCATGCTGCTCTACAGAGACTAGGAACATATGCCGCAGGACCTCCCCTGGGAGGGAAATGCAAAGAACAGACCCCCTCTAGGTCCCCTTTAAAGTGAGGAGAGCCTTTGAGAGAGCTGAACTATTTCCTGACCCTTGCTTGCTGTGAGAGGTTAGGAATTCACGTCAATTCTGAGATAAAGCAAAGTTGGGGGGAAGGGACGACGGTGGGGCTATAACAGCCAACTGTGTCCTGCTGAGGAGTTTCCAGATGCCCCCAGCCTGAAGGACTTGTGATCCTTGGGAATCCATTCTGGAAACTCTGCCAAGCCCAGCCCGTAGGGTGGTGCTTCCTGAGGCTGAGGGGTCCCGGAGAGGACCAACCACCAAGGAGGCCACAGGTGATGACTGGCACGAGTAGTCCCATCTGCTTGAAAGGAAGCCATGTTTCTGACTGACCAAAGCAATTCTGTGGTGCCTACGCCATCGAAGTCACTCAATAAACATTCATGCTTTTTCTGCCCACCCGAGAGCACTCAGCTGAGGTGGACAGAAGGACACATCCCCTGGGCCTGGCAAGGAGCGTGTGCGTGGCAGAGCAGGGCCCCTTTGGGCAAAGTGAAAACATGCCTCACCACACCCCTTGCCAAGGCCAGGCCTCTCGGGGAGACTTTAAGAAGCCATACCCACATGGAAAGAATAGTTTTCTCTGGGTTGACTCTGCCTTCCAGGAAAATATCCCTGTGACAAGTGAGGGGACAGAAGCTGTGTGGTGGGCTGCTGGAGGCTGAGGTCAAGTGTGTGACTGAAACATTGACGGGTCACTGCAGTTTTGCTCTTCAGAGCACCTAACCCATGTGAGCCGGGGCCCCTCTTCTATTAACTTGAGATGCAAGTACACGGGTATTTATTTTCACATAATGATTGAAAAGTAGATAAAATTCAAAAATAGTGAGCCACAAGCCTTAAGTGACTTTCAACTAGAGTAGTAACAAGAAGAATTACATAAAGAAGTACATCTTTTAGTATTTAAAGATTTTATTTATTTATTTCACAGAGAGAGAGAGAGAGAGAGAGTGCGAGAGCAAGCACAGCATGGGGAGTGGCAGAGGGAGAGGGAGAAGCAGGCTCCCTGCTGAGCAGGGAGCGGACGTGGGACTCGATCCCTGGACCCTGGGATCACTACCTGAGCCGAAGGTGGATGATGCTTAACTGACTGAGCAACTCAGGCACCCCTTTTATCTTTTTTAAAATTTTTTTAAGGTACATCTGATTTTAGATGTACCAGAAAGCTAAACAAAGAAAAGAAAATCCATTATTTAGGCCAAATAAGACAGGGAGTGATTCTGGACCATTTCCTTATTTTCTTAAAGGAGAAATGGCACACTGACGTCATAACCTGCAGCTAGGCTCGGAGGGCTGAAGATGGGAAAATCCTCAACCCAACCTCTCCCATCCCCTTTGCCCTGTGGCTACAAAACCGTACACCCCAGCCAGCTGTTGTGGTCTGAGGCTTCTGCCCCAGAGTGGGTGGGGGGGCGGTTGGTGGCTGCAGTGCTGTGGCTGGAGGCCTGCGACCCAAGGACCTTGATCACCGAAGAGGCAGGGCGCCGGACAGGCGCAAAAAGGACAAGGTAGTCATTCAACAGCAAAAATAGTTTCAAAGCCAAGTTTGCTAATACTGCTCAGATTCAGAAAGATGACTGCAAAAACAATAGTTTAAAAAAATCTGGCGGGCACCCGGTGCTCAGCTGGTTGAGCATCTGCCTTTGGGTCCTGATCCTAGAGTCCTGGGATTGAGCTCCGTGTTGGACCCCTTGCTCAGGGGGGAATCTGTTTCTCCCTCATCCTCTGTTCCTCCCCCTGCTTGTAACCTCTTTTGCTCTCTCTCTCTCTCTCTCTCAAATAAATACATTTTAAAAATCTTAAGAAAAAAAAAACCTGGGCACCTGGGTGGCTCAGTCGGTTAAGCCTCCGACTCTTGATTTCGGCTCAGGTCAGGATCTCAGGGTCATGAGACTGAGCCCCAAGTTGGGCTTCCCACTTAGCAGGGAGTCTGCTTGAGATTCTCCCTCTAGCCCTCCCTGCCCCCTCTATCCTTAAAATAAATAAATAAATCTTTTAAAAAATTGGTAAAAAAAAAAAATCTATATCCATTTTCGAATCATTGTAACCCGTACTTGGAGAACAATCACCCCCATTCAGTGCTGCTTGTGCATGGGAATTGGGAAAACAAGCAAGCCCCTTTCCTTACATCCCCCCAGGATGATCTGGGCGCCTCCTCCAGAAATGGACTCAGAAACTCCTACGGTGTGGGCCCAGGAATCTGTATTTGTTAGCCTGTAAGTATAGCAATTTTGAAAACCATTAACCCAAAAGGTAAGAGACCAAATCATTAGCATGTATCTCCCCCTTAATCTTGCAGTCCGGCCCTGGAAAAGCACATTGGATTTGGAATCAAAATGCTTGGGTTAAAATTATGTTACTTAGCCCAGAGCCATTCACTTAATTTCCTATGGCTCCAGTTTTTCTCATTGGCAAAATGGAAATTCTACCCAGGGTTGTAAACATTAACTGACAAAGAATGCAAAAGTATTTGCCATGTAAACTCTACAGGAGTGTGTCAATGTTTATGATTATCATTACTCACCATCAGGATATCAGAAGTCCTCCCCCCACCCCAGTGTCAGCCCCCTGCTCTAGGCCTACTGCATCCCCCCCTGGGGGCTTCCCTAATCATCACTCTGAAACTCACTCTTCCAGCCCTCTCTCTTAGTTCATATTCCGCAGATTATGTACCTTGCTTGCTTAAAATCTTTCAAAAGCTTCCTCTTGCCCTTAGAATACAGTCTAAAATCCTTAACAAAAAGTAGCTCTTTCCCTTACCAATACTGCTTGAGTGAGGGAACATAGTTTGAAAGGTAAAAGATCCAAAGCATCAGTGCCTGCGCGGAAAATCCCCCCTGGGCTCAATGAGCCCCAGGCAACTAACACGGAGCACAGAGGACGCCCCCCCCCCCCACTATATCAGAAGCCTGAGTCAGGGGTGGGGCATTAGAGGAAGAGCTGTGATATCCCAGGCATGCCTAAAGTCGCCCTATTGTAAAAAGGACAAAGACAGTATTAAAATTGCAAGCTTTGGGTGTGGTGGGCCTAAAAATGTGATTCTAACTCATAGTGTTTATAGTAACATGATTAGGTATAATTTGAAGGGTTAGAAGTAGTTCAGTTTCCTAATCTGCAAAAATACTTCCCGATAGGCGTGTTTGTTGATGGAAGTATTTTTAATTTTTTGAAATAACTCCTGATTTTATTATAGTTTTACAGTTACAGAAAAGTTACAAAGATAGCGCCGAGGGTTCCAGTGTATCCCAGAGATTCTCCCCTAATGTTCTCATTCCTACAGAACTGTGCTACAGTCACCAAAAGGAAGACCCCGGCATTGGTCCAACGCTGTTCGCTCAGCTCCAGATGCTGTTCGGGTTTCCCTGGTTTTCCCACTAAGGCCCTTTTTCTGTTTGGGATCTAATTCAGGATCCCAGGTTGCTTTCATCCTTCTATCTCCTTAGCCACCTCTGGGTTGTGACCGTTTCTCAACTCAGCCTTGTCTTTGATGACCGAGTGCTGGAGTGCTGGTCAGGTGTTTGGTTAAGATCTATCTGCTGGGGGCGCCTGGGTGGCTCAGTGGGTTAAGCCTCTGCCTTCGGCTCAGGTCATGATCTCAGGGTCCTGGGATCGAGCCCCGCATCGGGTTCTCTGCTCGGCAGTGAGCCTGCTTCCCCCCTCTCTGCCTGCCTCTCTGTCTACTTGTGCTCTCTCTCTCTCTCTGTCAAATAAATAAATAAATAAAATCTTAAGGAAAAAAAAAAAAAAAGATCTATCTGCTGCTGGGGCACCTGGGTGGCTCAGTCAGTTAAGTGACTGCCTTCGGCTCAGGTCATGATCCCAGGGTTCTAGGATCGAACCCCACATCGGGCTGTCTGCTCATGCAGAGCCTGATTCTCCCTCTGCCTACCTGTGCTCGCTCTTGCGCTTTCTCTCTCTCTCTCTATCTCTGTCAAACAAATAAATAAAATCTTAAAAAAAAAAAAAAAGGATCTAGCTGACATTTTCTCAAGTGGAGACTGGGTGCTGGGTTTTTTAGGGAGGAAGACCACAGACACCAAGCACCCACTGTCATCTCATCATATCAGGGGTATATGATGTTTATATGACTTCGCTCAGTGGCGTTGGTGGGAATCACCTTGCCCAGGTGGCGCTTTCCTCCATTAAGTTACTGTTCTGTCCTTTGCAGGCTGTGCTCAGTGAACACCCCTCACCGGTTCAAAGTGGGTGGGTTTTTCTTTTATTTTCACGGCAGGGGGTGGGGGGGGTACAGGGGCAGGAGATGATTAAGCTCCACCTCCTGCAGGTTGGGTAGGATCTCTAAATTCTTTGGAGTTCTTCTATAAGGAAGAGTTGTCTCCTCCCCCAACCCCCCATTTATTTATTTCTTCAGTTATTTATATTATATTAATATTATTTATTACTATTATTTGCATCATGTTCTGAACTCATGGATATTTATTTTATACTTTGGGTTATAATTCAATACCATTCACTGTGCAACTCATACTATTCCAGACTTGGCCTCTGGAAACTCTTTCACGTTGGTGCCCAAGTCCTTTAGACATGTCACTTTTTTTTTTTTTTTTTTTTTTTTTTTTGGTCTTTTTTGAGCTTTTTCTTACTCTGGTGTAGTAAGATGCTCCAGGATCATCTTGAATTTGCCCTACCCCAGCCCAAGAGTTAATCTTTTTTTCCAAGAAGCCCAGGTTCCTTTTACTGGAGAATGGTATTAGAAACCAAGGTCTGGGTGCTAGGTGTAAATTAAAATTTAAAAACATTTTTCATTGTCTATTTTTAATTATAAAATTAAAACATATTATTGGCAAAATTGTCAAACAGTACAGAAGTATATCAACTAGGACATGAAAAAGTGCCACTATTTTTTCCCTTGATCTATTTTCCAAAACTACACCACTACAGCATATGGAATAGTATGTATTTCTGTTTTTTAAAAAATTAGTATATCTTTATAGTGCAACATTTGAAAACTACAAAGCCATAAAAATTAATTAGATTTTAGAATTTTTTCTGTGGTTTATACAAAATACTATGTATTTCACCTACAATGAAAGATTAGTTAAAAATAAAGCAGTTCATCCATAAAATGTAACCCTGGGAACCCAATAACAACCATGTAAAAGAAAAATATTTAATGGCATAAGCAGTTCTTCACCATATATATATATACACACACATACACACATATATATATATATGCAGGTACTAAATAGTATGCATGATTTACCCCTCCTTTTTTGTAAAAAAAAAAATGAAAGCCATGTATTTGCACAAAAAACGATTAACAAGAATATATATATCAAAATGTCATAGTGATTAACTCTTAATTTAATTAAGAGTGCTGTAATTGCAGGTGATTTCACCTTTCTTCCTTCTCTTTATAAGCATTTTCTAAATTGTCTGAAGTTAGCATATATTACTTTTGAATTAAGGAAACGAAGTAATACAGTCTTCACTTCTCACTTTGTGTAGTATCATGGTAACCGAAACTGCCCATTGGAACTGGGACCTTGATTTACACAGTTCTGTGATAACTGCAGCTATTATTATAGAGAAAACTTTGGACTTAAATAAAACACAGTATGAAAAGAAACTCCAGCCCCTGGGATGGAAATCGAGTTGATATATTCGCTCATTCACTCTGCAAATATTTTAGTGTGCATTTACTAAGTGCCAGGCTCTGCTCTAGGTGCCAGAGATCCCACAGGATTTAGACCCAGGGAAATTCTCCAATGAATTACTTATGAAAGTGAAACATTGAAAACAGCTTTAATGTCAAAACTACATACAAAAATTACATGATAGCCACAGATAGAGTAATACATAGCCATTAAAAATCATGTTCTAGATCAGAGATACTGACACCAAAAATGTTTTAACGATATTTATAATTGAAAAAGAGCAGACAATAAAAATGCATATAGAGCATAATGCCTTTTTTTTTTAACTAACAATGCATGTGTATTTAAGTTTGTGTATAAATATTTCATAGATACCCATAGTCTATCTCTAAGTAAACCACCACTCTCTCCCCAGGTAAAAACTCAGGAAGAAGATGACCTTTGTCTAAGAATTTAATCATACTCTTTAAAGTGAAACTTCAAAGCACCTGCTGAGTCCCTGGGTGTGCAAACAGAGGCCAGCAAGCAGCTCTAGGGTACAGGCTCCAGAGAATAGTATTGTTTTGCATAAGAAAAAGGGTATACATTTGCAGGTGTTCTAAGTGAGCAGAGAAAGGATGCCTGAAGTCCATGCCATGTGCTTCCCTAAGCTTTCAGTCAAGTCACTGTGCAAAGGCTTTGACTTAATGTTGTGTGTGAGTGTGTATACAAACCAAGAGTAATGGCTGAGTTCTGTATTGAGGCTAAGACCTGTCTGTCCATCAATGAAGAAAGGGCTCCAAGTGCTCATCAGAGGCAAGAAGTTGACACTAATGAGGGCCACAAGGACATAAACATCATTGAGGAAAAAGGCAATATTCCATTTGTGTTTGGATTTGTATTTCTGGCATCTAGTGAAGTGGCACATTCATTTAAATTTAATTTAATAGGGGCTGGGGTACTGGAAAGCCGATTAAGTTTGCTTTTTCTCAACACTTGAGTATATAGTGGCAAGCACTGCAACAGGAAGAGCTGAAGTTCAATTTTGTATCCTTTCTGATTTCATTCTGTCTGACTAGAATCATTTGTGATAAGCACAATTGTACCTCCAGGTTATGCATTAACCCTAACTTCTGACACTTCCTGCCCCCCTTTATTAACAACATCAGCAGTAGCCCTCACTCATCACGGTTAAGATATACAGTTGGCTCAATATGCAAAGCGTCGTTCTAAAAGCCTAACCTTTGTAACAACCCCATGGGGTAGTTATAGATGAGGAAGCTGAGATACAGAAGTTCTATTTCGTTTTATTCTTGCTCTCTTGATATGGGTACACTCACTTACCCATATCACCTCAAAGATCACTGATACACTGATAACTCAGACTTAAATATAAGCTCTGTAAGTCTGAAAAAGTCTGTGACTACGGAGTTCTCCCATATATCCCTATTAATCTAGTCCAGGGGCTCCCAAGAGCTAACCTTTAATAAGGACTTGTTAAAAGACTGAGTGAATCTAGCCTAGAGCTTTTTGCTCACTTGTGGTTCAGGCATTTCTATTCGCATGCCCCATAGACACCCCATACTCAAAACATCCAGAACACAACTCATCTCCTCCAACTCCTCTCCATGCCCAAATATGTCCTCTGTATGGTAATTCTTCTTTCTCCATGAGTGATACCATCATCTCCCTGACATGTAAGTCATGATGCCCTGATTCACCATGTTCAGCCTGTCTGCACATTTTACATCTCCCAAATCCATCTGTTCCTCTCCCTCCCTACCCTGACCTAAGAGGTAATCTAGAGCAAAGTCTCCAGAGATCAATTTCCTGGGTTTAAAGTAAACACAGCTGAGGTGCCTGGGTGGCTCAGTTGGTTAAAGCCTCTGCCTTCGGCTCCGGTCGTGGTCCCGGCGTCCTGGGATCCAGCCCTGCATAGGGCTCTCTGATCGGCAGGGAGCCTGCTTCCTCCTCTCTCTCTGTCTGCCTCTCTGCCTACTTGTGATCTCTGTCTGTCAAATAAATAAATAAATAAAATCTTAGAAACACTTTAAAAAAATTTAAAAAAAAAAAGTAAATACAGCTACTTCCTAGCTGTGGAATCTTGGGCAACTAATGTCAGTGTCCCTTAGGCTCCTCCTCATCTATATCATTTAGGAATAGTTGGGTTGCAAGTAGCAGAAAACCCAACTCAAATCAAATAGGAAAGGGAATTTTTTGATTCATTTAACTGAGCTACGGGGGTCCAGCTAGATCTAGGAGCTCATCATGGTACTTCCTCCCTATATTTTATGGCAGATTTTCTCTGTATGGGGCTCTGTTCTCCACAGGCTCCTCCCCCATGATGGTAAGATATCTTCCAGAGCCCCAGTCATGCATCCTAGCCTTTCAACCACCCCAAAGGAAAGAACGCTTTCCTCACTTTTTTTTTTTTTTTTTGCCTAGCAAAAAGTTCAGGATTACCTGGTGTTGATTAGCCAGGACCTATGACATGGTCTTTCTGGAATCTAAAGCTGGAATCAATCTCACCCAACCTCATAGAACAGTAGTAGTGGCAAGGAGGGGGCTGGTAATCAATGAAAACAGGGTGTTCTTTCCAGGGAAAAAAGGGGGATGGGTGTTAGTGCTACAAAAACAGCAGCTACCTACAACACCACGTGCACACATACACACACACACACACATTCACGTCTATATAGGTACGCGTACTTACTGTTTTCCCTATATACAGTCTGGTTGCTTTTCAATCAACTGTCCACACCATTGCTGGAAAAAGTGATCTATATTGCACGTCTAATTATCAAAACACATATGTGTCACAGAGCAGTTACCACCCTAAAGACCTTGTCCTTAGGTCTCAAGCCTTAATCCCGTGCCCAGCACAAGGTTGATGCTTAGGAAATCTGTTGAAAGCAAGCTTCGCTGGAGTGATGACCCATGTTTCATATGGCAAGATAAACCAAGAGAAAACAAATACAAGATTAATTCACTGAACACCAAGATGGGAAAGCAAGGTGGGGTTTCGATTGTATCTTGAAGGATAAAGAATATGCTTATAAGTGTAATAGGGTGTCCCAGCTGTGCTGGAGGGATGCTGGGGATGGAAAGCCCAGTTACTAGCAAGAAAAGTCCTTTCCAAGTGTGTAGGTGAACTAGAATATTTGCTCAGATTCTAGCAGAGAAAGCAAACAGATGCATAGATAACTTAATAAAATGACAAGCCCTTACCCTCCTCAGAGCTTTGCCCATGCTGGTCCTTGTGAATGAATGCTCTTTACCTTGCCAGTCTCCTTTTTCTCATTTGGGGTTCAGCACTAATGTCACCCTCTTGGAGAGATTTTCCCTGATGTTGATATTTAAAGCAGCGCTAACTACATCAGAACCCAGCTGTAATTCCTTCGTTGTGTAGTCACTATCCGAAATTAACTTGTTTACTTGTTTGTTGTCTCTCTTTTTCCATAGGAACAGGAGCTTCATTAAATCAGGGATCCTCACTGTCCAAACAAATGAATTAGCAAAGGGAATCACCCTTCCGGGTTGAGGCAAAGTTCATAAATAACAGGTTTTAAACATGTCCAGCAAGGATATAACAGAGCTTCAGAAAAAGGTAGCTGTATGGCTATGATTTACAGATATCATGAACTATCAGAAGCACTGACTTCAGTGATTCTGATCCTTCTCAAACGCAGCCCTGAGCCCAGGGCATAGAGGTTGAGCATGCAAGACAAGCAGAGGCTGGAGGGAAGGCGTGGGGTAGCTGCTGCTGTTAGCCTGGGAAAAGATCTTAGGTGGGAGTGGGGCTGGCTTATGAAGATGCAGAGCACCTGGGCTCCTGGGATTTCCACAGGAGGCTGTGGGTGCTGAGGTTGGGAAGGAAAAAGTCCTTATCTGAATCTTGTTTTAATTATCAATCGATGATGGCAAGGCCTTGTTCAGCTCAACTTCAAAATTCCAGAGTATAGCTACTGGGCACCTGCCATATTCAAAACAGTTGTTGGCCCAACACAAGCTAGAGATTTGAGCCAGATCCGGCTCAGACCCTTTAGGAGACACATTCTCTGGGGGGAGACAGAGACGCAGGACACATATCCACAGTCTGAGGATAATATGATCCCATAGTCATTCCCAGGAGGTTGGAATGATCTTATAAAAGAGAGAGCTTGGCCAGAAAAAAGAGCTAGCAGGATTAAAACCACGTTGGTGGCTGAAAACACAAAATTCAAGGAGAATATCTATTTCTTGGGTTGGGTTTTTTTTTTTTTTTTTTTTTTTTTTTTCACTAAACTTGTATCAACATGTTCTAACTGGCAATGATATGGTTGGAAGATCATTTCACTAAGACAGACCACAGATCTGAGGTCAGCATAGCTATCAATAATTGGCTTTTGTCTTTTCACAAGCTGAAATATGCTGAAATTCAAGAACTGGGCCTGAATAACTATCTGTGTGACTCTCGAGAGCTGAGCCACCTCCACAGGGAGCTAGGCAGAGCACGTGATGTCCTATAGCCTTGGGACAATGTCCCGGCCCTCTCCACTGTGTCACTGCTCAGTGCCCCTGACTACCCTTTGGGTGTTTCTGACTCTGTAAAAAAATAATCAGATTTTAAAAAACCAACTTCTCATAATCACAACATATTCTCCAGTTGGACTTTACCCAGGACCTTAAATTTAAACCGTTGAAATTCTTTATCCCTGCTGTCCTTGTCACCAACTTTTTGAAATGGAGAATTTATCTTTAAGGAAAAGCTATGCTTTATTACGTGATTGGTAAAAGTCTTCCATTAACTCTCAAAAGAAACAAATTTTTGCTTTTAAATTTATACAGATTTTTGTATATAATGCCTATTATATATGTGATATATATCTCAACAAATATATTCCAGGAAAAGGAAGAATTAAGGCACACTGACATGGATCGTGTCTGTTATTAGGATTCTGCATGGCATATATGGAATTTAATTGAAAATGAGTTACCAAAAAAAGAAAACAAATGAAAAGAACATGATAAACTTTTATAGAATAACTAATCTATCAAACATAAAGTGGTCATCGAGCACTTACCATATGTTCAAAACTACTCTACATTTACCCAGGTACAGGACAGACTGTCTCCAGCTTTACTCAGAAGGTGTGTGCCTAAGTTCATTGGTAGGTTTTTGTTTTGTTTCTTTTTTAACTCAGAACAAATTTCTTGTAGGCATAAATCTTTGTTCCTATATGATGTGTTTAATAGACTTTGCTGAGCCAGCCTAGCGTGTAGCCAGCATTTATTGTTTAAATGGAAATTGTTACCCACGGTTCAGTTTACAGCTCAGGACTGGGACTCACCACCCCTTCCCTCCCCCCAGCCATGAACAAAAATCCAAGGACTGCGGTGGGAGGGGCGGGATCACTACATAGCCTCTTGGCAGTCTTCCGTTTCCTCTGACCTCAGCTTCCTGGGTGCTCAGCCCTTTGGTCAGCTCTTAAGGAAAGAATTGGCCCCCTTTGAGTTTGGGCCCCCCTTTGAATTCTGGCATGGGACTCTACTCTCCTTTCCTGGTTTAAGTTGTCTTGGAGGCATTTTGAACTCCTCTCTTGGACCCATGTCCTCTCCATTGGCCCTGAGAGGTTCAAGAGTCCAAGGGCTGGTCATGATCCTGGGTTATCTGAAAAGAAAGAAATCATGGCTACCTCAGTGGTCTGGGCTAGGCAGTCTTCCCTGGCTCCTCAGTTTAAAGTAGACTAGGTCTTGGAGCTCTGTCTTCAGCTTCCCACATCCAGGCAGGAAACCCAGGACTCATTGCTTCAGATGACATGGAGACTGAGGCACCAACCAGGAAATGAGAAGAGTAGTCCCAGCAAAGGACCCATTTGCCCAAAGTTACCAACAATCATCAAAGTCCTCTTGGTCAGCACCCAATGTCCATTCCTAGGACAAGCTCAGAGGCAATTCCAGACACAGAGCATGAAGTCACTTCTGTCTTTAGTGGCCATTCTCCACTTCCTGCCTTGGCTGGGCCAGCATGAGGACGGGCTGGATGACTCTGGGCAGGCCTTCTTTTTGTTGGAGTAACACGTACTCCAGCTCCTCTAATTGGGCTGGACCAGTCTGTTGCAGAGATTTCCTTTGGCTGGTTTCCCAAGTAGAGTCTGGCCAGAGAACTCCAGGATGATTCTGATTTCGGGGTTGTGGGTGGGGGATAGGCACTTGGTACATGAAAAATTGAAACTTGCATTTAGTTTTAAAAAGCACATTCAAGATCCTGATATAGCCTCGCTATATCTAAGCGTAAAGATCTATAAATGAAATTGCTTTCATCACTCCTAAAGAACGGTAGAAGGGTAAGTAAGAATTGTCCAGGAGCCAGGAAAAACTGAGAAAGGAAGTTTGGTCCTATTCTGGTAGAGGAGGATGGTGGACAGGAGTTCAAATTTGGTGTTATAGTCAGGAGTAATTCAGAGCAAGCTCCAATCCAGTGCAGGCACCAAAGTCCGAGAGAGCCAGTGGTGGTTTAGGGGAGGGTGCGATTCAGGTAATATTTAAGTTTCTGCAAACAGTAAGAAATCTCGAATGAATCGGGAGGAGCTGAGTCATCAGAAAGGGTTCTACAAGGATTTATTAGAAGCGTATCCTAGCTCAAGGGTTAAAAGCCGGCATCAACCTGAACAGAAGAGCAGACTCACCTGTCAGCTGCAGTTAGGCGGGCTGCAGTGTTGACTGAGAGCCTAGACTCTGAAGATCCAGACTTAAGGTCTATTAGGTAGTCTAGCAGAAGATGGGGTGAAGGCCATCACACACCATATCACTGGCATTTAGCACCCTGGATCTCTTGACGCAACCATGAGTCATACATAGCTTGGCTGTGGACTCTTTATAGAGCATCTCCTTCATAGTGAGAAGCAAGGCTCTTTTCGTGGCAAGTGACAGAAACTCAACTCCAAAGTCTGAAGTGGAAAAGAAATCCATGGGCTGGAGAACTAAAAGGCGCACAAGTGAAACCTCAGGGGTGATGAGGCCAGGGATTCCAATGACGCAATTCAGGATCTGTTCTTCTCCATCTCCTGTTGTTCTCTCTGTTAGTTTCAATAGTTCGTTTATAGTTAGCGTCAATAAATCAGTCTATCTGCTGGTAAGATGACCATTAGCACCTCTAGACTTACTTCCTAATGTCCTTACTTCTTCTCGTTGAAAGAGAGTCCCTGCCCAGTAAATTCCAGAGTCCAGTTTTTATTTACCTGGTTTTATCTTGAAAGAATCATTCCTGAACCAGTCACTGTGTCCAGAGGGTTTTGGTACTTTGGCCACATTCACATCACGTTGGGCAGGCCTTCTCCCATCACGTGGAATAAGGAGTAGGAAAAAGATGTCTCCATGGAAAATAATTTCACTATCATCAGAAGAAGATGTAAAGTTTTTTTGGACAGGTTAAAAAACAAATAAAAAGATGTCTACTACCAGTAACCAAACCATTACTGTTAGAACTACAGGGACTGATAAAGTCATGGTGTAGTAAATTATCCCAGCATGTCCTCAAGGTCTTGTACTTGTTTAATGTTAGAGTTTTTACCCAGGGCTTTTCTCAAAGATTATGTTATTAAATTTTTTTAAATTAAATGAGCAATTTAATTAAAAAAAATACTATGGTTTCCATTTCAGGGATGGCAAAATTGAGGCTCTGAAATCTTAAACAAAAGGCCCCTTTAGTAACAAGTAAATCTAGGTTGTTGACAGAGTTGGGGCATAAACCCCAGCTCTAAATCTGCTCTTTATTTTACTCCACTACAGCCGCATTTGGGGGGGAAATATGATTCCAAATAATGCAGAAGGCTTGACTCTTTCTCTGTGAAGTGATAGGGAGGGTCATCTAATGAGACAATACCCTCAAAGGAACAGTTCAAGGTTAATCTTGCTGGTAAAGATAACCATAGGGTCTGTACACATATGATAAGCCTGTGTTTAAAATCCAATTAAAACAAATCATAGGGGTCAGTAGTAGTAATATAATAATAATAATAGGGGTATCTTATGAGCTCTTAATTGTTAATACTTTTTATGTCTGTGCACATTTATAAGTTACAAAAAAGATACTTATTTGGTAAAAACACTGAAAACTCCCTCCCAAAATTATTGAGAGGAAAAAAAATCAAGCACTTATAAAAACATAGCTTTGAGGGAAATGGGAATTTTAAAGCTTCCTAATTAATTATCATACAAATGACCCAAACAGTTGATGCTATTTTCATATTGGTAATGGGATGTCAGGCAGAAATATAACTTCATGCATATCTGCAGCTTATTAAGGTAGCCGTGACATGTCACATACCTGTAGAAAAGTGACTCCAATACTTTGGCAGCTGGACAAGAGCTTCAGAGACTCGCAGTCTGATACATGGTAAAGAGAGCTTCTTCAGAGAGCCCAGATGATACCAAGTTGGTTCCTTGGTCCACAGAGATCGGCAGTGGACTTGAACTAAGCTCTCCTGCATTTATATATTATCATTTTCGTGAGGGCATAATGTTGCATTTGAAATTCTATAACCATATGGAGATGTTTACAATCTACCATATCCCAGCAGGTTCCCAAGTTTAATGCATTCTTTCACATTTAAATACTGTGAAAGCTGGGGGCACCTGGGTGGCTCAGTCGGTTAAGCATCCAACTCTTGGTTTCGGCTCAGATCTTGACCTCAGGGTCCTAGGATCGAGCCCTGTGTGAGGCTGCGTTCCTGGGGGGTGGAGACGGCGTGGAATTCTCTCTCCCTCTCTCTCTGCCCCATGCCCCCCACACACTCTCTCTCAAATAAATAAATCAATTTTTTAAAAAATAAATACTGTGAAATCTTAGAATATTGTTTAAATTGGTGAGTCTTTTTGACAGTACAACAGCAAGTTGAGTCCTCATTAATGAATGTGTTCATTGTCCTTCTTCGGATTTTATCCTCTGTCAAACACAGTGCATAAGATGGTAGAACTTTCTAAAAGAGAGCTCCTGGTATGATTGCTCGGCAACATTCAAATTAGATTCTTCTTGAGGCCAACTGTTCACTTAGGCACCTTAAAGCACCTTGGGGGCCTTCTCTACGCATGGTGCTTCTGCTCTGAAATCTCCACTTACGCTGGGTATTTTGAGTAGCTGTGCCTTTAGGAATATAAATTCCACACTCCTCACTTTCTCTGTGACAAGGTTTTCAGCCCAGTGAAGATCATCTCCGACTTTCTTCTTGGTAGAGAACATTTCTGCAGGATAATTGCCACCCTTGGGCAATGCCTTTTGCTAAGTTGGGACCTTATATATAACAGGGACAGGCTGTATCTCTGTCATCTCATTCTGCAGGGCTCCCCACCCCTGCCAAAAAACCACCATGAAACCATAAAACCCCCATTCCCATCCTTCCCCTCTTCCCCACAAAAACTGAACCTAGTGTTTGCTATCTGATTCCTGAATTTTCAGTCTTGGCTTAAAGCATGATGAATAGTTGAAGACCTGACTGCCAACGGTGACTGGTAATGACAGATGGGTCCTGAGGCCAAATCCAGGTTCAGCAGGGAAAGTGCCATGGGGAGGACATGGATCTCTAAAGCAAGTTCCCCAGGAAGAAAACTCTCCTGAACTGTCGACAGTCATTTGCACTTTAGTGGGCAAGAAATTCCAAAAGTAAGCAGAAACTGAAAGGAGGGGCATCAAGAGTAGGGGGAAGGACAGTGAGGGCGTCGTGGACAGCGGGGGTCAGAGAGCCTCACAGTTGTGGCTGACTGTAACAAAGTAGAGGAGCATGCTTTCAGAACAAGACTGTTAGAGAGTATTTCAAGGCTGGATTTGAGGTCATTAAGGGACCATGACTGTCCACTCTTGCGGTCCCAGCTACTGACTACAGTGCTGGGGATACAGTGAGAGCTCAATGAATGTTGGTGAGGTTTTTATTTTGTTGTTTGTTTGTTTGTTTTCTTTTTTTTTTTTTTAAGGTTTTATTTATTTATTTGACAGAGAGAGAGAGAGAGCATAAGCAGGGCGAGTGGCAGGCAGAGGGAGAGGGAGAAGCAGGCTCCCTGTTGAGCAAGGAAGCCCACTCAGGGATTGATCCCAGGACCCTGGGATCATGACCTGAGCCAAAGGCAGACACTTAACCGACTGCGCCACCCAGGTGCCCCAAATGTTGGTTTTGTAATGAATCTTTAAAATTAGTGAGCATCTGTTTTTTATTCAACTAAGAAAAGCCTCTGCACTGACAAGAGACAACTCCCCAAAACCAGTGATTTTAGGACCGTACGTCTCTGGATGACATGTGTGCACAAGTGAACAGTAGGTTCCTTCTCCACCATGATGAGAGCTGTGGTCCAAAGCAACCTTCCCTTGGATGAATAAGGGGAATGGAGGCAGATGGCCTAGGGGCAGTAGGTGAAAACAGCTGCGACTGAAGCTCATTTCAGAATATCTTCTTGCTGCATCTACCATTCAAAAGAAAGCTTACAATCACTTCCTTACGGAACACCCCACCACACAGTCATACACAGCCACACACTGTTCTTTGAGTGTTTCCATTTATTATCTTCTATCAGTTAACAAAGAGATTGTCTCTACTGGGAACCTGAGGCTAAGAGAGGGGACACCATGCCCCTGTCGTCCCATCCAGATCGTGGCAATGTTTTCTGGACCCAGCTGGGTGCTCTTCCCCACATGCAAATAGCGAAACCCTAGAAATATTGCTCCACTACACAATCCTCATCTATCCAGGTTTCTGTACATCTTAGGATAGCAATAGTGTTGGGATGCCTGGATGGCTCAGTCGTTAAGCATCTGCCTTTGGCTCAGGTCATGATCCCAGGGTCCTGGGATCCAGCTCCGCATCAGGCTCCCTGCTTGGCGGGAAGCCTGCTTCTCTCTCTGCCACTCTCCCTGCTTGTATTCCCTCTCTCGCTCTCTCTCTGTCAAATAGATAAATAAAATCTTTGAAAGAAAAAACAAAGAATAGCAATAATGTTGCATGTGCTTTAAAAAATATTTAAATGGAATCAGAGTGGACTTTACAGGGCTCTTAATTTAAGGCGCAGAGGAAGAGGTCAGAGAACATTTCAAACCACCCGCCATGGTTTGCTTCTTTTTCCATGTCGTTGCTTCCCTCCGCCTGGTGACTAGGTTATCACCTGATAATACCAACTCCCCTTTTACCTTACAGTATTCTGCAGTTTCCATTTGAGATTATGCCATAACTAAAAAGAGCTGAAATTGGTCACCCACCTTCCCCACATTTGCTATGTAGTCCTTCTCTACTAATACTGGACTGCGGGAGGAAATAAATAGATCCCAGGAATGTCCATGGTACTGAGTTGTGGAGCTCCCTATAAGGATATCTCCACTATAAGGGGTTCTTACCATATATCATTAGACACTAAGAACCAACAATAAGGAGGGAAAGGCACTGGCGAGCCCACCAAGGACAAAATCTAACTGGTTGTCAATGTCACATAAGCCAGTTTTCTCCTCTCATCATCCCAGGTCAGAGGTCAGCAAGCTTTTTCTGCAAAGGGCCGGACAGTATCTTAGCTGTGTGGGACATAACATCTCTGTCACTGTTCCACCCAGCTGTTGTGACAGGACACTTGGACGTTCCACAAACAAATGGACATATCTGGGTTTGGCCCACAGCCATCATCTGGCAACATGCACTCCAGATGATAATATAAGACATACTATTTTAAGTGTTATACCCCAGATACATTATTTTACTTAACCTTCCCAGCAACATTATGAAGTGGGTCTATCATTTTCATATCCATTTTACAGATGTAAAATTTATCTATAGATTATAGGAAGGTGCTCCCTATAACATGCTAGAAATTTATATCATCGGGGTTTGAATGTGGGCTGGCCAACTCAGAGCCTGCTCTGATCCATGTAAGGGAGAAGAGTTGATGTGGTGATAGACGGGGGCAGTGGGAAGAGGGCTCGGGGGAAAGGGGCCCACCTGAGAGGAATTTGGGGGAAATGTTAGAAGATGGAAAGAGAATTTAACTGTTAACCTTTGGTTGGTGTTTATTCTATCTGGCTGGACCTGAGATGTATCATCCCGTTGTTTGAGACTGAAAGATACCATAGTCAGTCATGCCTACCCCGAAGTTCTGGAAGCTGGGAAGCTGGTCTTTTCTTAGAATCACCATGCTATTTTATTACCTAGAGGGGCCATGGCTGCTGCGGAAGGTGAATAGTGGCCCTAGTAGAGGTAACAAGTAGTATTTATCACTGAATCACGCCTTACAGTTAACAGACTCATTGGATTGTCCTGGAGACCCATCAAGGTCTCATTCCAATGTCTGTGCCTTCCTCAAGGGCACCAGCCAGAATTAAAGTTTCTTTTGCTTGAATTGGGACCACTCTGCTCCCTGTCACCTAGATGATGTGATACTTTCTATTGTAAACATACATCAGTGGGTCATCCTTCCTATGCTTGTTCCCAAGTTCTGTGAATGCAGGAAGCATGCCTTTTCCTTCTTTCGTGCTTACAGACTTTGATACCATTGTGTGACACTAAATATATGCTTCATTGGCTTAAAGGTAATTCTCCTCATAACAACCTTAGGAATAAAGTGGGGAAATTCTTTTGCAGATGAGGAATCTGAGGATGAGAGAAAAAATTACTTGTCTTGGGCATCCACGAGAAGGCGTTTGGTTTAATCTTCATGCATTATATATATTTTAAGATTTTATGTATTTATTTGAGAGAAAGAGGGGAGAGAGGGAGCAAGGGAAGAAGCAGAGGGAGATGAACAGGCAGACCCAGTGCAGACTGTGGAGCCTGATGCCGGCCTCGATCCCATGACCCTGAGATCATGACCTGCGCTGAAATCAAGAGTCAGATGCTTAACCAGCTGAGCTCCCCAGATGCCCCCTCATGGATTCCTTACTAGATGGGTCCTCACTGCAATGAAACTGCTCCTGTGTTTTCAAGTTCCTGGTGGTAATGCTCCTGTGTTTTCAAGTTCCTGGGTTTCCAGTGGCTCTAACTGTGTATGCAGAAATTCCAAGTTAAAACTTGAGCATTCGTAAGCTATGAAAAACGGTTGCTTATGGCAGTTTTCCTAGCCACAGGCATTGTCTTTGCACAACAATAATACCAATGGAGATATTGTTGGGAACACTGACCCCTGCTTAAATCCACTTGACAGATGCTCAAACCCTCATTACATTTGCTGCAGATTTGTAAACACAAAATTTCTTTTTCTTATTGAGGTATACCTTTTACAGAACAAAATGTACAGATTTTCAGTGTGTAGCTCAATGAATTGTGGCAATTCCACACCCTCTTTTGTAAACACATAACTTCTTGTAACTCTAAAGTCGCGTATGTGTGCCAGGGAGCATATGGTACGTTCGAGACAGAAAGGAGCAGAGACAGACACAAAGAGACGGACCCAGAAAGACAACATAAAGACAGATGTGTGAAAAGGACCAGAACTACTCACCAATGCTGACACAGTGAGGGGCCAAAGATGTAACAACATAAATGCCGAAACTCCTAAATAGCTTTCTTGGAAAAAGAAGTTAGGGACTGCTGAGTGATTCAGGCAGACGTGGGCAGAAAGGAAAAGATGAAGTTTCTGAGATCAAAAACCAAGTCCCTTTCTTTGACAACTCCATACACACACGCACAAAGATAAAACCGTTCTTATCAAGGAAAAAGCAAACTCTTGGCAGCTAGATTCCTGAAAAATAATTGGTCAGAGGCCAGAACTGTCAAAATGGCCTCAGGGACAAGTCTTATATTCCAGAGGCTGAAATAATTTCTGCCCAAAGTGATAAAGAGATGTGAAAAACAGCACATTAAGACTGAACTACATGGATATGCAGGGCAAGCGATCTTTTTTTCTTTATTAAAACTCTTGGGTTTTTAAACATAGACACACAGACACACCACCCCCACCACAACTTTTAAGGTTTTAATTCAACGAAACGAGTCAAAGAGTAAATCATGGTTCCATATGTCACATCCCCAGTAACCACACCGCATGAAGTCACTAAGACGTCAGTGGTAAGGAAGGAATATTCCAGGAACACGGGCTTCAGGTTATATTATAGGATCTGAAAGTGTGACTCAGTACTTCCTTATCTTATCTGGATTGCAAGTTCCCTGGGTTGGGACACAATTTCCTTAACCAATGATTGTCCTTACATTCCACCAGTTCCATGATTCCTGTGTTATGAAATCAGTAGTATCTCAAACTGCAGTTCCACATTGGATCGTATTTCCAAAGTCTTTAAAGAGAATGCCATTTAACCAGAGAAAAGCTGTAAATCAAACTGGCATGTTCTTTTCACAATTCTTGCTATTTTGCACACATGCCTACAGTTCGAGCTTCTGGAGTCAGACTTCCTGGGCTTCGGTGCTGATTCTACCCTCCAGCAGCTGTGTGACCTTTGGTAAATTATTTAACCCCTCTGTGCCCATTTGCTCATCGGTAGAGTAAGGCAAATAGTGGCTACTTCATAGACATGTTGTGAAGATTAAATGAATGCTATCCATTCATTCATTACAAATATGATTCATACAAATCCTATACAAATACAAATATGTACATTTTGAGTCCCGAGTATGTGCCAGGCAGTGTTTTAAGCTCTGGGGCAAACAGCAATGAACAAAACAGTCAAAACTAGCTGCCCCCATGGAGGTTACATTCCAGCTCAAGAAATGGACAAGAAGCAATGTTGGACAGTGGTAACAGAAGAGAAAAGAAAAATAGAGTAAAGGACACAGGAGGTAGGGGTTTGCTATTCAGGGACAGCCTCACTGCGGTGACTTTTGACACTCAGCATAATGCCTACACCCACACAAGCATTTAATAAGTGTTACTGTTCTATTACTACCATTATTAATTAGACCCATACTTAGTCAAATTGACTTATGACTAACTCCCAGGGGATCTGAAGAGTGCTACATTTCTGCCTGGGAGATTCTAACTGCCGTGAAATACAACCCCAAATGCTACTATGAGATTTGGTAACAAAAAGCTGTGCTCTCTCCTTCTGCCAACACCCCCCGCCCCGCTATTCCCACCATCTCCCCTGATCTTTGACATATACACAGAAGCGTCATCCTCCCTGATGCTCCAGTCTGGGCTATGTTGTAATCCGGCATAGCACCTTATCTTTTTTTTTAATTTTCTAGTATTTATCTCTCCTATAATGATAGTCTTACATTATCTGTCTCCCCACCAGACTGCTGTCCATGAGGACAGGGACAGTATCTGCCTTGCTTCCCTCTAAACTCTCCCCACTCCGTAGCTAGCCTAGGAAGCTGGTGGCCATGGGGGTGCTCGAGGTCTCCACTCCCCTGGGCCTATGCTTAAATGAATGGAGTTGGTAGGGCACCCACATCGTGGACCTCTGTCCTCTGTGGACGTGTGTGTCATGTATCTCTTCTCATACTTCCACTCCCCATAGTTTGACCTTCCCAGCATTTTCACTGTAGACAAAGATCAAAGCTGATCTACAAGGAAGTCTTTGAAGAAACAGACAGTCATCATCCTAAGTTAAGACCCAAGCATACGGGCACCTGGGTGGCTCAGTTGGTAAAAGGTCTGCCTTTGGCTCAGGTCATGATCCTAGGCTCCAGGGATCAAGTCCCAAATCACACTCCCTGCTGAGCAGGGAGTCTGCTTCTCCCTATCTCTCTGCCTGCTGCCCACCCCCTCCCCCCCCACCCCCCGCTTATGTGCCTCTCTCCCTTTCTCAATAATTAATTAATTAATTAATTATCAAAAAAAGACCTAAGCTTACTATTCTGGGGAAACAGAAGAAAAGAAGAAACCTCCAAGGGGAGATGGCAGTCTCCCTTGTGCAGCCTGGTATTTTGATTTCCTTGGTACAATCCTATTTGTAGACATTATTCTGAACCAGCTACAAGCATCTTGACAAGACACCCCTCAAAAACTCAGATTTCATGACATATGGAGAAAAGAGCTATCACATTCAGATTTTGTGTTATTAACTAGAAAACACGCCAAGATGGCTAGCCAGCACATCCCGTGTAAGTGTGCATGTGCACATACAGAGAAGGGCTCCGGGCCCCCTGCAGCCAGGCTGAACAGGTCAGGTGGAGGGACAAAATGGGTGTGTTCTGACTATTCTCTCCAAGGCAGGTGGCTAGGAAACAGTAATGACCAGAGCCTCACCTCCTTGGGTGTCAGAGCACACACACCAGTCATAAGAAGAGGAAATCCAGCGCCAGGCAGGCAGAGGCAAGGAATGGTTTTTGGAAGGTGGTCTGGCTCACCCAGAGCCCCAGCAAAACTATTCAGCAGGGCCAGGAGGTGAGTAAAACACAGCACAGCTAAGGGCTGTGTGCCTGGTTTGTAGATTTTCCAACCCCTTTGTCCTAGTCCCCTCTTTAGCTGCTATTTTCTTAAGGTCAGCCTTGATCATTCTCCATCAGCAGGTAAGCAGCGAGTAGAAGAAAACTATAACCTTTAGTTATATACAGGATTCACTTCTCTAAGCTGTTTTTGCTTTACTCTTGGTCCCATCCCCAAATACAATAGATCAGCAAGAACAAATTGTCAAAAGCTTTCTCTTTTCCCTGCTTCTACTTGAGGGCTGGCTCCATGGAGGCAAAGGAGAGCGTTGCTTGAGGGAAGGCAGGCCTGGGTCTGCATTAAAAAAAAGAAGGCATTTCCAGGGAGATAAGGTAAAGGGGAGGGTATGGAGAATGGCCAGGGTTCAGGAACTGAGTCACACTGAGAAAGTCACTAGAATGAACTGTAGTGCTCTATAGGAAACAGAGGCCAAGGCCAATGAACAGGCTGACATCAGGGAGGAGATTGGACTATTAACGGTCATGGTTTCTGTGTACCGAGCAGATGAGAATCACAGAGCGAGCTGCCAACATAAAAGAGGAAGCCCACTGAAGAGAAGCCAAGTGGGAAGTGGTAGGATGAACCACCGAGGGTAGGTGGGGTGTGGGCAGGGAAGGAGAAGGACTCAACTCATTGGCTGTGTTTCTAGAGTAAGACAAGCGTCTGCCTCCCCTGCACCATGGGGGACCCCGCGTGACATGATTGATTTCACACCCTGTAAAGGAGCATTTAAAAAGAAGCCTGGCTTGTTTTTGAAATATGAGGCCACGGTGTGGCTGACTGTACATCTCTCGCTATTTTTTTCTGCAGGGCAATTACATTAAGTGCTTAACGTCAATCCAGAAAGAAAAAATGAGGGCACTGTGTTTCGGGGGGGAAGGTTGGGGAAGGGGGGCATACACTGTCTCCCTGCCATCAACAAACACAGCATCTATAGAAAATGAACCCCATAGATCCTGTGTTCTGATGACAATGGCAAGGGAACACATAAAGACCCGAGAGTATGAAGTAATATTAGTTGTGTCAACAATCGCATGTTACAAATGCTGAAGGTGAGTGAAACTTGCCAAGTGTTAATGGAACTGCTGGAAACAGATACAGCTGGGCACCTGCTGTGAGCCGCCTGACCTGGCCCACCCTACCTGAGCTGGGGCCAAGTGAGCTGTCTCTCCCCTTTCTTTTCCCTTGTTGGGTCAAAATAAAGGTTGTTCCTGAATGTGTTTTAGAAACTGGCCTGACCCGAGAGCAACAGGCCGATGTCTGAAGCTGGGCTGGGCATCAGATGCCAGGGAAGAAATGCCCCTTGTAGTTGCAAATGCCCCCCGGGGCTTCCCTGCTCCCACGGGGATCTTTCCTCAGGCTTATGTTGTCCCATCACAGCAGGGTCAGCACAGAAGGGTCACAGCAGAGCCACCAGAGCAATGAGAGTCCCTGGCACATTTTGTGGAACCCGTGCAAAGGGTTGATGGTGAAGGAAATACACAAGCAAATACCCCAAAACTGCTGGGGCTCTTAGCTCACCTGGAAGCAAGAGAGACCACCGAACCCAAAGGAGGCCTCCACACTTGCTTGTGAAACTGATTGAATAATCCTGTCCTGCAAGAAACATCAAATAATGGAGATGACAAGGCAAGTAGGAAACCCCCCAAAAATCTATACAGAAAAATACAGGCTTATTTAAAACAGGCTCAAGGAAGGAACCTGATGACACAGAATGATCCCCTTGCATTCTTGTAACTCGATTTTTGGGTTTTGTTTGTTTGCTTGTTGTGGTGGTGGTTTTTTTAGAGATACCGCGTACGCACGTGTGTGCAGGAGTGGGAGGGGAGGGGCAGAGGAAGAGGGAGAGAGAGAATCCTAAGCGGGCTCCAGGAACCGGGCTCAGTGCAGAGCCCAACTCCGGCCAGTCTCACAACCCTGAGATCACTGACCTGAGTTAAAATCAAGAATTGGATGCATAACGAACTAAATCACTCAGGCGCCCCTGAAACATGTTAGAGGAAAATCCCAGGCATATCAGCCATAAATAATCCAGAATATATTTATAAAAGATTATTTTGTTTGTGTTTTTTACAGAAATTTCTCTATGGAATACTGAGAATTTAAACAGAAAAACTGGGAGAGAAGGGCCTCGGGGAGGTGATGACTGAGTTTTGGAAACTCTTTCCTGCCTCCCTGCTTTCCTCTGGGGAGTCGTCCAAAGTCTGAGGTGGGCACATTGGGCTGAACGTTTTTTTCGGCAGCCTCCTTAGTACCCACTGGTTTCCTGGTCCTGGGAACAACTCTTTCATTCATGGATGGACCTCCAGTGGTGACACCTGTGCAGAAAGCCTGGGTTGTTTCAAGGGTAGAGACTTTAGACCAAGGCGGGGCCAATGAGATTCTCTCTCTGCTGGGGATATGAACTTGGAAACAGAAAAGCATGATCTAGACTGAAAGAAAAGGTCTCCTCAGTTCCGCTGCTGAAAGCCCAGAAGCTGGCCTTCCCAAACTTTGGGAATCTTGGAAAGGTTCGTGGTCATCCTAAAGCTTGGGATGGACCAACACTTGATTAGATTCTATGAGACACCCATAATCTTTACTATAAAGATTTCCCTTTTGTACCTCAGCTAGACAGAACACATGGTCACTGTTACAGTAAAAGGAAATTTCTAGAGATCTGTGTGAAGGGAGAGCATGGCCTAGAGGTGCCAGCAACACAAGACTATTACAGTGGTGAAAGGTTATGACACAAACCTCATATGTCACGTTCACTGCTGTCTCCCCAGCACCCAGTACAGTGCCCAACATCCAGTGATCATTCATTACTATTTGTTCAATCATTCAAATATTAATCTTCCCAGGAGAGAAGATCGTGGAATCTGCCCATGGTGGAGGAAGGCGTAATGTCTTGTTAGAAACACGGGTTTGGCTCTGACTCTGCCCCTTTCTTTCTGGGCGAGTGAGTCACTTAGCCACTTTGGACCTCAATCTCCTCATCTATAAACTGGTGATTATGAACTTAGATATAATGAGACTCGGATGAGGTCATGCTATACGAAAGTGCTTTGTAAACTGTAAATTGTTTGCAAATGAAAGGTCTTATTATCTTTTCTAGCAAGGGATTCCATTCTGCCTCTCTCAGCCTTCTGGCCAGAGAAGACTTTAGGACAAAAGTGGGTGAAGAATTGCCTCCTTCATAATTTTTTTATTCCCCTGTTCCCAGTCTAAGCACTTCTCTTAAGCTTGGGTCCACTTTGAGGACTCTGTTTTTTAGATTAAACTGTAAGAAGCCCAAGAACTAAAAAGATTATTTTTTTTCTAGAACTCACTGCTTCTCATCCATCTCATTAGGTACTCAAGATAAATCTTGGCCATGTTGCAGTGCCTGGGTGGCTCAGTGGGTTAAGCCTTTGCCTTCAACTCAGGTCATGATCCCAGGGTCCTGGATTAAAGCCCTGCATCGGGCTCTCTGCTCAGCAAGGAGCCTGCTTCTCCCTCTGCCTGCCTCTCGGCCTACTTGTAATCTCTTTCTCTCTGTCAAATAAATAAATAAAATCCTAAAAAAAATCTTGGTCAGGTCAACTAATCCAGATGTCCCTCTGATAATCATTGGTGTAGACATAGGTAGAAATCCACGCATATCATGACCCCCCCCCTTGGAAGACTCACTCATTCATCTGACTGAGTACAGGGGCCTGTTGAGAGCATGAGGTGGAGGATCAGGGGAAATAACCGTCACTCTCAGTAAGGGTTCCAGACTCAGCTCTTCCCCACCCTCCAGCCCCAGGGGGAGCCACCATTTTGGAAAGAAGCAAGTAGGTTGTCCTAGTACCTGAGTCATGAAACAGCTTGAACTTGTCCATTATCCAAACAGCACAACACTTAGAGAACATTGCTCCATTGTTCTGTGCCCTCGGGTTTCTCGGTGGCAGGCCAACCCTGGACTGTGCCAGCAGGCGCTTAGCTGTGCTCTGTCTGCACCTCCAGTCATTCATCTAATTGAGTACACTGGGACATCATGTCATGATGTTACTACCCAAGGAAACAGGAGTGGGGCTGTGGGGGAAGAGGATTACATCATCATTATTATTGTTATTCACTTATCAGATGATTATTAATTATACTTCAATTAAAGGCTTACACTCTTCATAAGCATGAGCTCATCAGCCCTCCCAATGCCCAAAGGAGGTCAAGAACCAGGAGACGGATGATTTGCTCATGAATGCCACTGACTCGAGCTTCAGAAATTCTGTGATCTTTTCTCCCCTCACCCTACTTCCCACTGGGGACCCCTACTTGTCCCCATGTCAAAGTTGCCCACACTGCCGACCCAACACTCCACAAGTAGCAAGGATTGAATTTTCCTTTCTCAGCCCTTGCCTGGGTTAAAAAAAAAAAAAAAGGCGAAGAAGAAACAGTTAATCACCAGACACTCCAAAGCAGCCAGCTCGCCCTTCCAGATAAATACGCCTAGGGAGGTAACTTCACAGTGGATCCGTGAATTTCAATGAAGCCCTGCACAGTTCTTGGGTGACAGCTTGGCCTGCAGAGGCAGGTGGGGCCCAGCTTAGGTAATCAGGAAGTCATTTGTTAGTGGAGGTCAAAGAACAGGGCGTCAGAGGAGGGACAGTAAATGGTGAGTGGGTGCCCGAGCCTTTCCAAAGGGGCTGTGGCACGAAGAGACTCTAAGTTGAGGGTCAGGGGGCCACAGGCCTGTCACCTTTGCAAAATGCTTTTCCTGCCCCTGTGACAGCATCCCCAAGGTGCCATGTAACCTGTCAACACCCAGCCAGACCCCAAGCCAGAGGAAAGGTTTCCCTTTACGATCAAGATCAAATAGGGGTGCCTGGGTGGCTCTGTTGGTTAAACAGCTGACTCTTGATATCAGCTCAAGTCTTGATCTCAAGGTTGTGAGTTCAAGCCCCATGTTGGGCTCCCAAAAAACAAAAAACAACATCAAAAATCAAGATCATATAGAATAACTGCAGAGTTTAGGAGGTTTTTTTCTCTTTTCCTTTCTCCCTTCTTTCTTTCTCTCTGTCTCTGTCTCTCTCTTTCTTCCAAAGAGGATGGAATGGAATCCTGTGGCAGGCAGGGGAAGGAAGGTACGAATTTCCACCTCAGGCCCAATGCCCTAGCCCACAGCTGCCTCCCTCCACCTGGCTCCAGAGTTAATAAAACCGAAGGAAATGGAAAAGAGAGAAGTAGAAACCTGAGGCCCAAAGTGCTTTATCTTGAGAGGGATCAGCGTTTTGGTTAGGGGGAAGGTTTACTAATTAAAAAGCCCTTGAAAGAAGTAAATAAGTAAATCCCCAGTTAGTTATCTTGCGCTGGGCTGGGGAAGGAGGGCGGGAGTCCTGGGCTTTGCTCTGTAAAAGGTACGGGTTTTGCAGAAGCATTTTAAGTAAAGGGAGTAAGGGCTTTACCCCCCCAATCCCTCCTCCCACTAGCTTTACCCAATGAGGCTTGTAGTGATCTCATCTGAAAGAGATAAAGCCCAATTTCCTCAGCCCGGGAGCTGATAAACACCAAGCCAAAGACCAGCTCGGTTCAGAGGGTGACCATTAAAAGCTCTCAGGAATCCAACCAGTATGGTGTTCAAAAGGACAAGGACAAACTCATATTTCTCAATGCCATTCTGGGCAGTTGTAAGCACCTGTCCTCCTTGTGGAATTTAACCCAGTGGAATTAGCGCCGCCAGCCTCCATGTCTTTATAGGTTCAGCATGTGACCAGTCCAGCGTGTGCAAAACCTGCTGATCACAAACACCAAACATGCCTTCATGTAGCATTCTGGAGGGAGGGAAAATTCTGCAACAATAAATACGAACACATTTTCTTGGCTGAGGAAGAATCTAAAATTCCAAAAAATTATTTAATCCCACATTGAGGTATGGTGCCTTCTCCCTAAAAAAAAAAAAAAAAAAAAAAAAACAAAAAACAAAACACCACGTGGCAAGGTATTAAATGACACTGTCGCAATTTATTAGTTCTGCAGAGCAAATTCTGTTCTTTGGGGTGCTTGGAAATAGTACAATGTTGTGTGTGTGGTAGGAGATGTGGAGACAGAGGAAACAAAGCAAAAGGTTATGCGCTCAACACCAAGAGGCCTCTCAAAGGTATAACCCCAAGAGAAGTGGGGGAAATTGGGTCGGGGATGGGGGCATCCTTGTAGGAAGTCAGCCATACCTTAGTATGTTGCCCTGAGAACATATAGGCCAACAAGACAATTCTTTGTTTGGAACAGCGCTGATCCTGGCTGGAACAGAAAATGTGCCTGTGGACCTCTGGCGGTTCTTTTCTCTAAGGCATCAAGATCCTTAGTAAGATCAAGACAGGAGGGGAGCCTGGGTGGCTCAGTGGGTTAAAGCCTCTGCCGTCAGCTCAGGTCATGATCCCAGAGTCCTGGGATGCAGCCCTACATCAGGCTCTCTGTTCAGCGGGTAGCTTGCTTCCCCCTCTCTCTCTGCCTATAAATAAATAAAATCTTTTAAAAAAAAAGATCAAGAGAGGAACAGTCTTCTTGAGACTTTCATGGTTCTCACTTTTTTTTTAAGCATGAGAACGTATCTTTTTAACTGAAATTTTTCTTGGAGCTCAATTACATAAAACAGATAAATATGATATTTTACTAATACAAATTTATCTTAAACTTTTATATTTTTAGTATTTACTTATCCATCAATGAGAACAGTAGAAAGTCTAATGAACATAAACCTGAAATTGGGTGTTAACACTTTGCTTCATATTGATTTCTGCATCCAAGTTATTTCAATTGTGTTTGGTTAAGTTTTGACCATTTAAAAAAAATGTTTATGTATTTCAGAGTAACTAGAAAACCTACTTTGCACAGAGAAATAGATGCAAAGGGAAAGTGTGAGTTTTTTTTAATAGTTTCCTTTCTATCATAGTATACCCTTCAAATGAACTAATCTAAAAACTTAGACAAGGAGCCAAAGCGATTTTATTTTCAAAGTTTAACCACAACATTATTTAACAATGGCTTGCATTTCTCATCATGATATACAAGTCAGCCACAAACACCCCAACCCTCAGTAAGTGATAAAATGTCTCTAGTAAAATATACTTTGACATGTACCAAGATGAAGAGCCTCAGTCTTTGGTATTTAATTGAGCTATATAGTAATGATACACAATTTTCACCTGAGCAGAGTTTTGTTGTGTTTTTTTTTTTTTTTAAACTTGGCCTTATTTAAAAAAAAAAAAAAAAAAGCCCATGAAAAATCACCAACTTTTTGAATCAATGATGATGCATTTGGCAGAATTTCAAGTACATACTCAAAAGCGGTAGAAATTCTGAGGGTATCTGGGTGGTTCAATCAATAAAGCATCCGACTCTTCATTTCAGCTCAGGTCATGGATCTCAGGGTCTTGGGATCAAGCCCCGTGTATGGCTTCTGGCTCAACGAGGTGTCTGCTTAAAGATTCTCTTCCTCTAGCCCTCTCCCCAACTCACACTAGCACTCTCTCTCTCACTAAAATAAATTAATAAATCTCAGAAAAAAAAGTCGAAGTTCCATCCTGAAGAACTAACTTATTGTCCAAATTAATATATTGATGGTCCTCAGTATACAAGACTGTGATATACAATACATTTAAATGAATGTTTTTATTATAGTTTCTTAAATAATTAAAATATATTTAAAACGTAAGTTTGTATAAAACATCTGTAGAAATCCCGAAGAGCCTTCCAAGAAATCTACATATCCAGTATGGGTCAAGTTTGGGGTTTGGGTGGTGGAAAATGAGGAGGAGAGGTATATGAATGGTAAAGAAAACAAGGGGCCAAGATTCTAAAGGACCTTATACATGATGTTAAAGAGCTTAAACTAGATCCTGAGAATCGCAGGCAAGAGAATGACATAAGATCTGCATTTTAGAGCCATCATACTGGATATGCTATGGAAAATAATGGATTTAGGGTGGCTCAGTCTGTTAAGCGTCTGCCTTTGATTCAAGTCATGATCCCACAGTCCTGGGATCAAGGCTCATATTAGGCTCCCTGCTCAGTAGGAAGCCTGCTTCTCCCTCTGCCTCTCCTCCAGCTCATGCTCTCTTTCTTACAAAAATGAATAAACCTTTAAAAGGCTTTTAATAATTAAAAAAAAAAAGGAAATAATGGATTTGGATGGGAGTGACAGGGAGGGCAAGAAGGGAGAGATACTGATCGGTTAGGAGCTGCTGTTATGTATTTATTTCAGGTGAGGGGTGGTGGTAACCAGTTCTAACGTTACAGCAACATGGAAGGAAAGAACGGGGGTGCAAGTCTAAGGTTGTTAAAGAAGGCAGAGTTAACAGGACAGTGTCATTGGTTAGATGGAGGTAGAGGGATTAAGGAACAGAGGGAAAAAGCAATGCTAATTTGGCTAATTAGCTAATTTAGCAATGCTAAATGCTCTGGAACTGGCCCTGGAGTGGACAGTGTCCCCATCACCAGGACAAGAAATTCCAGAGGAGGTTGGAATGGGTGCCGAGAAAGGAGCTGCGGAGGTCAAAATGTGGGGTTTGAGATGCAAGCCAGTAAGTAGTCACTGAGTCCCTGTAAAAGTTATGCCAAGCGGAGTCTCATGCGTGAAGACAAATAAGCAGCAGATGTCTCTTTCACGGAACTTACAGCAAATGTAAACAGCCTGGTTATAAGGCAGAAAGGGGTCAAGGCTTTAAGGGAAGTACGTATCTTTGGAAAATAACAGACGGTATCTGAAAAAGTTTCCTAGGCCTTAAAAGACGAATATGATTTGGTTTTCTGGGGCTGACAAAGGAGAAAGACATTCCAGGCAGGAAGAATAGCGTTAAGTCAGAGATGGAGGGGGAAAAAAATGGATGTGACATCGGTGGGGGAACTAGAGTAATTCAGTTTGGTTTGGGGTAAAGGAGTGCTAGGGAAGGCTTAAAGGCAAACTAGGGTAGATCGGGGAAGTTCCGGACTTTCCTGCTGTATTGTGGGACCTGCTCCGTCTGTGTGGGCAGCCCGTGAAAGTTTTTGACAGGGAAAAGCATGAGTTCACGGTTCCAGTCCCTGGAGGTCTGGTTTGCTCCATTGCTGAGGTGAAGGACTCTGACTGCAGGAGCTGCTGGGCAAGTAATGTCCTCCCGGTTCCCCGCCCCTCCCAGGTACATGTCACTCTTCCAACAAAGGGAAATACCAGCCAGCAAGTGAAACACCACCTCAGTGGGGCCCTATGGGTCAAATCATTCCATCTGAGTCACTAACGCTGCTCTTTAACTTATGGTGGAATCTTTGGTTTGTGGTGTGGGGGTGGGTTAATTGGCAGAAATTGCAGAAGGAGCTGTTCTCCATTCTGATTTTAGGAGCTTGTGCAGAGATTTCAGAAACTCTTACAATACTTTGGGGTCAGCGCCTCATTTGTAAACTTAGAGAGAGATCCTGACATAACAAGGTGAAGTTCACGGGTCAGTGGTCCCAAGGGTGCCTGAAGTAGTTTGTCATCAGAATATAAAAACTGAACTTTTCTCCCAATACCAAGTAGATCGGTTGGATAAACACTGAATGCAGAGCATGAAAAAGAAAAAAAAAGGAAGAAATTCAGTGCAGGCAGCTATGAATGCCATCTTAATTCTAACCACTGCCAATGGAAAAACCAAGAGCAATGAGTCTGGAAAGGTCAAGGTTTTTCCAAATCAGGGAAGTTTCTCTAGGATCCTCATTCTGTTTGCTTTCTGTCTGACTACATCAGACTATGCCATACCGAGTCCCTCTATCTATGGTTAGTTTTACACACAAATACCTATGCACACACGCACGTTAGGAAGGTGACCAGAAAACCACTTGGAGAGTTTTTTTCAGAAACTGTGTATTTAAATGGACTTCAAATTCTTCAGATGATTAAAGGTTTACCCCATCTGAGATCTCTCCGAAAACATTTGGAAGCTTCAATGGATTACTAAGCCCTAAATTAGTAGTCCCCAGCCAAATAAATGTATATACATTGGAGAAGAAAATTGTTAAGACTTAACACCAGAGTACTATAAGTTGGCTAATTGAATTTAAATTTAAAAATTTAAATTCTAAAAAGAAGAAGTTATCATCACAGACACCCAATTAGAAATGACTACTGTCACGAGAGTCGGAGAAGCAGACAACCAGGTGGTGTCTTTCCAGCTAAGACAAGTCAGATGGAGCCATAAGAGGTTTTCCTATAAGAAGCTAATGGAGAAGCAAGTATCAAACCCCCAAAAGTAATTCGGCATGTTCAGAAGGTCAATCAATTTGTTTTCTCCAACAAGTTACAAATGATGAGCCATACTTTTTAACCTGGTATGGAGAAAAAAAAAAAAAAAAAAGCTTTAATTGCTTTACCGTTCCAAAGTGCTAGAAACAAAGATGCATGTTTTTGTCCAAAGACTTTTGACTCCACAGTGAGATTCAGGTTAACTAGGCAGGTCTCCTGGAGAGCCAGTTAGAGGAAGCAAAGGTAATTAAGTACTAATGTTAAATACCTGTCTTTGTATCTCAACTAGAAGTTGCATTTTCTTTTTTAATGCAAGGTTAGCAATGAGTGAACCAATGATGGTAGTTGCCTGCGCTGGGGGCATAGCATAGTTCTTGGGAAGCAAATACCATCTGAAGGATTATTATTGTTTTTAACTGAAACTCCCAAGATTGACCCCAAGTATCAACTAGCTATTTGTGGCTTTTTGCTTGAGTTACATAGTTAGGTTCTTCCTTTCAGTGAGTGAAATCAGAATGAGCCAAGCTGGCTGCCTGGAAAATTCGAAACAAACCGCAGACTGTCTTATACTGCTCTCAGTGTACGAAGGCTTAGCAAAACATTCTTGGAAACATTAGAAAAGCACCTAGATGCAACAGTGGTTAATTTTATGGAGGCAGCTGGGAGGAGAGTCGCTAGATATTTACACTCTTAGTTCCAAATTCCATCCTGAGAGGTGCTGTTTCCTTCATGACTTCTGGCAAAGGAGGCGAGCATATTAATGAAGCAAAGGCTTAGAAAATGCCTGCTGCCCGTTAGTTATCCTGGAATCTTCCTGGGATGCCTATGGAAGGCTTCAACCAAGACCACATTCCTCTTATTTTTGTTCCTTTTCACGACATTATTATTGGGTGACATGTTTTAATTTCACCAGAATGTTGTGTATTCAATTGATTGTAATCTTATTTTTTTTAATAACCTATAATGTATTATTTGTTTCAAGGGTACAGGTCTGTGATTCATCATCAATTGATTGTAATTTTAAGGGATATTGCGATGATTTACTCTAACCAGGGAGAAAAAAAAACCCCTGTAAATAGATAAGAATAATGTGGCACAAAAAGTCTATCTGCCTTTCTGCCTATCCTCCTTCTAACGGCTCAAGTCCTACTATCTTCTTAGAAGCTTCTCTGGCCAAAATCTGATTCTTGCGGAACAGTAGTCAAGAATGTGGAATTTGCCATCAAAAATACATGTCTGAGTCAAGTCTGGCCTCTACCAATTGAAAATCTGTGACCTTGAGTGAGTTATGTGACATTTCTGAACCTGTTTCCTTTTGTGTAATAATAAATAACAGTAGTCCCTTACTTGTTTCGAGAGTTTAAAGTACTTAGCACAACATATGGTGCACAGTGAGCATTCATATGTGGTAGTCACTTAGTACTGGTGGTATATTAGGCCACTGCTTTTCAGCCTATTTAAAGTATGTGATAAACTGGAAACTCTCTGTACCAAGGATAGCAAGCAGTGACCTGTAGGTCGCATTGTGTTTAGCTGACACAGTGTTTTTGAATGTATGAATGTGATTTCTACATTTAGGCTTGGCATTTACTCTTCATTCAGCTGTCATCTCCTATCATGATTTCTTGTTGCTTTCCATATCTGCATTACATCGACCATTACTTGGTCCATGAAGGCATTTTAGTTTGTGACTACTGATCTAAATGTTTGCTTTCGTATCCTAAAAATTCAAAGCAACAGGAGGAAAGACTAGTCAACCGTCAATGGCTGTCATCAAGAAGGGGGACAGAGGAGAGAGTGGGCAGAAGAGGGTAAAATTTCACTTCACTGATCCACGTCCCAGGACTTAAGAATTTCTGTCTGTTCCACTTAATAAGCACTTAACCATAGACTGACTTGTATTATTATCTGTTTGCCCATGTTTGTTTTATCTTCCAAAGAAGACTACAATCTTCTTGAGGACGAGAATCAAGTTTTATATATATATATATATATATATATATATATGTGTGTGTGTGTGTGTGTATATATATATATATACATGTGTATATATATGTACATATATATGTGTATATATATATACACATATATATATATTTAAGATTTTATTTATTTGAGAGAGTGAGAGAGCGCGAGCACAAGCAGGAGAGAGGGGTGGAGGAAGAGGGAGAAGCAGGCTCCCCACTGAGCCAGGAGCCAGATGTAGGGCTCAATCCCAGGATCCTGAGATCATGACCTGAGCCAAAGGCAGAAGCTTAATGGACTAAGCTACCCAGGCATCCCGATTTTTTTTTTTTAATTTCTCACACCTACCTAATTTCCTTCCATTAGTAACATTTCGATAAACGTATTTTCAAAATAACACTACGATGCATTCACAGAGCACTTACTTTATGCCAGTATCCTATATCATAAAAGCTTTGCTGCATTTATCCTGTTCAATCTTTTCAATAACCAAATGTGGCAGGCACTATTCTTAGCCCTACTTGTTAGATGAGAAAAAAGCTGAAACTTACAAAGGTTATGAAACTTGCCCCAAATAACACAGCTGGGAAAGGGCAAAGCCAAGACTGAAACCGTAGTCTGTCTGGTCCCAAAGACCATACATTTCACCTCTTTTGGACATTGCCTCCCAAACAGATAAACCAACCAACATTTCTTGATTAATTAGATGCTGAATAGATGGACATGAATGAACTTTTTAAGCTCACTTGTAATATCTAGGTCACTTGGCAATAGCTAGATATTTACTATTGTGGACGTTGGAATTTGAGTTTTATTCAGTCAGCAGAAAGTTTTGCTAAGCTTGTGGCCCCAAGGATAGATGAATGAGATAATGTCATGGAAACAAATAATTATAAAACAAGGTACAACAGCTTTAATACCATTTGGAAAAATGCTATGGAAACATAGAAGGCAAACTCATTTTAAAATGGTTCACCACAGGGGCGCCCAGCTGCCTCAGATGTTTAAGCATCTGCCTTCAGCTCAGGTCATGATCTCCAGGTCCCGGAATGGAGCCCCACATCAGGCTCCCTGCTCAGCTCCCTCTCCCTCTGCCTCTCCCCCTGCTTGTGCTCTCTCTTTCTCTCTCTCTAATAAATAAATAAAATCTTTTAAAAAAGTAGTTTCCCATATATAGTCAGCATTTCTAGAATTTCCACTAAGTGCCCGGCACTGTGCTCAGCAATTTACAAATATTTGTTCAACAATCACAACTACTTTATGAAGCAGATTTCACTGTCCTTATTTACCAATAAGTAAAATGAGGTCTGAAGTTGGGACGTGGCTTGGCCGAGGTCACACAGCTAATAACAGGTGGCGGAGCAGAGATTTGACCTCAGATCTACAAGATGCTGAGGTCCATGGTTGTTTCAGCTCACCACACTGTTATTAGCGATGCATCCTTCTGGTCCTTTGCACTACCAGCGAACATCAAGGGAAGCAGTGTGTATAAAGAAGGCTTCATATCTGTCTCTTTAAGGCACTTCTAGCCAGCGGAGCGAACCAGCAGGGTCATGTGGCTGAGTCATCATCTGACTTGGGGAAGAGATTATTTTGATATTTTGCTTCTCACTACCCTCTGCCCCCCACCTTTAGCTAGGGTTTGTGATCCCTATTGCTCTTTAGGCTGATACCAGTGTGTATGCCTGCTAATCTTGTTTAATGGTTTCTTGTCTAGTCACCTTATCCCTTTGTATTGAATGTAAGCATGGTCATTTTCGTGTCTGTATTTTCCCCTATCCTCTTAATGCATCGAACAAGAGAGTCTTGTCATTTAGTTGGTTGTTTGATTTGCCATTCTCATGATGAAGTTTCTAGATGAAAGCCAAAGCATGATCAATAACATTCAGAACATATTTTAGGAAAAGAAAAACCAAGCAAATGTGAAACATTTTCAGGGGACCCTCAGGAGATGCGTTGCAACTGCCCTCCAGCTGGAAAAATTCTAGAGCCTGGCATGTATGTCCTGCGTATCTAACTGAGGAAATGGGAGAGGAGTGAGGGGACTATGCTGCAAAAGGAGAAAGCAAAGAGTTGTTACTGATGGAGGATATTTTGGCATCCTGGAATGAACCCCTACAATACAAGCCTACCTTCTGGCCCACCAGTTTCATTTATAGGAGTCTATTTTAAAGAAACAGAATTGTGCATAAAACAACAAATGAATGAATGAATGAATGGATGGATGAGGTTGTGTATAGTAATTTACGTATCTTTTATGGCCAAAAAAGAGAAATCACTTCACAGTTTGACAATGGAAATTGTACCAATGAATTATGATACATCCATACAATGGAATGCTACATTGAAACTTTATGTTGTAGAAAAATATTTAATGGCATGGAAAAATGTTTTCTATATATTTTAACTTTTTTATAATAGGAGGTTTCAAGCATCCACAAATTAGTGAGTCTATTATCATAATGGGCCCATTATCCAGCTTCAACAGTTATCTACTCATGACCAACCTTATTTCAACTATAATCATGCTACTTCCCTCCCTCCAAATGAGACACTGAAATCCCAGAGCTCTCATCACCGTGCTTGTAAATATTTCAGCAGATTTCTCTAAAAGATAAGGATCTTATAAAAGAAAAAACCAGAACACTATTAATACACCTAAAAAATGGACAATAATGCCCTAATACCATTAATGATTTAGACAATATTTAAATCTCTTAGTCTCATAATGCTTTTTGCTTTTTTTTTTTTTTTGAAGTTGGTTTGTTCCAATTAAGATCCAAACAGTCTATAACTTGCATTTGGTTATAAATCCTCCAAGTTGTTTTTTTTTTAAGCTTTTATTTATATTCTTGTTCATTAACATATAGTATAAATATTGGTTTCAGAAGTAGAATTTAGTGATTCATTACTTACATACAACACCCAGTGCTCATCATCACAAGGGCCCTCCTTAATACTCATAATCCATCTAGCCCATCCTCCACCCACCTCCCCTCCAGCAACTCTCAGTTTGTTCTCTACAGTTTAGAGTCTGTTTCTTGGTTTGTCTCTCTCTCTCTCTTTCTCTCTTTTGTTTTCCTTTGCTCATTTGTTTCTTAAATTCCACTATAAGTGAAATCATATGATGTTTGTCTTTCTCTGGCTGACTTATTTCACTTAGCATAGTACTTTCTAACTCCATCCATGTTGTCACAAATGGCAAGATCTCCTTCTTTTTTATGGCTGAGTAATATTCGTGTGTGTGTGTGTGTCTGTGTGTGTGTGTGTGTGTGTACACGCCACATCTTCTTTATCCATTCATCAGTTGATGGACATTTGGCCTTTTTCCATAATTTCATATTGTTGATAACGCTGCTATAAATACTGAGGTGCATGTACCCCTCCAAATTAGCATTTTTGTATCCTTTGGGATAAATACCCAGTAGTGTAATTGCTGGGTCGTGGGGTAGCTCTATTTTCAACTTTTTGAGGAATCTCCATACTGTTTTCTAGAGTGGCTGTGCCAGTTTGCATTCCCACCAACAGTGTAGGAGGGGTCCCGTTTTTCCACATCCTCACCAACATCTGTTGTTTCTGGTGTCGTTAATTTTCGCCATTCTGACAGGTGTGAGGTGGTATCTCATTGTGGTTTTGATCTGTATTTATTTCCCTGATGATGAGTAGTGTTGAGCACAAAATTTCTTTTGGCCTTTAGGGTCCACCTCCCTTTCCTTTTCCTTGCTATTACAATTATTTGTTGAAGAAACCAGGTTATGTGTCCTATACAATTTTTACTCCTTAGATTTTGCTAATAGCTTCCCCATGGTACTTTAAACATGCTTCTCTGTGTCCTGTATTTTCTTGACCTCATGTGTGATTTTTGTGGGCTGAATTGTACCATCCGTTCCCCAATTAATTTATGTTCTAAATTAACATAAATTCGTATGTTAAAGTCTTAAGCCCCAGTATCTCAGAATGTGATTATATTTGGTGACAGGGTCTCCAAAGAGGTAAACTGAGTTAAAATGAGGTCATTAGGTTGGACCCTAATCTAATATAACTCATGTCTTTATAAGACGAAATTTGGACTCAGACTTGATAAAAGAGGAAAGGTAATGTGAAGACACAGGGAGAAGAGGGCTCTCCACAAGCCAAGGGAGGAGGCCTCAGAAGAAACTACTACCCCACCAATACTTTAACCTTGGACTTCTGGCCTTCAGGACTGTGGGAAAATAAATTTCTGCTATTTATAGACCACTTAATCTATAGTTCTTTGTAACAGCAGTCCTAAAAACTAACCCATAGATGATATTGTGCTCTTTCATCAAATGGCAAATAATCCACTCTTGAGTAGGGAATTCTACAGTGGGGAGAAAAAAAAAAAACATATTCCAACAGTTACTAAAAGGAAAAAGCCTCTCTATAATAAGAATGGTTATCATTTCAGAGTACATTCTGTGCCGGGCACTGTGCTAAATACATTACATTCATTATATTACTTGATCCTTATGACAGCCCAGAAAAGCAGGTGTTCACTGGTACCATTTATAGGTAGTGAGATCAATTCAGTGAAATTTAGACACCACCCCCAGGAAACACATCTAGTTAAATGGCATTGTTGGGACTCAAAGGTTGATCTGAGCAACCCAGGCCATCTGCCTACAAGATGCCTCCATCAGTCATTGAGAGTCTGGGCGATATCTGTCAAAGAAGAGGACCAGCCCAAATGGCTAACCTCAAACTGGGGAAGAAGGTGGAAAGGGAGCTAGGTCTCAGAGAGAAAAAGGGGACATCTTCCGGCAGGGAGCGGTTGCGGTGGAGGGGTGGGGGGTGGACCCGGCATCTGAGTTCCTAACCCTGATTTTCACAGTTCACTCTGCAGTTGCCAGCAGCTCTCTGATGCTGAGTGTTAGAAAGATCCTAACAGTGATTCCTCTTAGATCATGATGGAAAATCACTGAGGCATTATCTTTCACAGACCTCCTGCCTCGTCCCTTGCTCCCGTAAGCCCACTAACGACACTACACTTCACCTTCACGTTCACAGCTGTTTCCTTCTATTTTCACTTCCTTTGGATCTGATTTCTTTTCAGTTCAGAATTAAGAAGCAATGTGTGGGAGGCCATACGGTGTGGAGATTGAAAGCATAGGCTTCAGAACAAAGCAGATTTGGCATGGTGTCCCTGTTCTGTCCCTTTACCTGGGCCACTTTAGGTGAGGGCCCTCTTCCCTCGAGGCCTTGTTTCCTTGTTTTAAAAATGAAATTAATTATAACACCTACCTCACAAGGCAGCTGTGACAATGCATTCAGTGAGGTAATGTGTATAACGCATACCTCGCAGGGCCTGGAATTTAATAAGGTAGCTTTGAAGTGTGAGCCCTGAAGGAAAGAAGGATGATAGAGGGAAGTGAAGGATGTCAGTTCTCCCCAGCGCCGCCTATCTCTGCCGGGAGTGAAATCCAGCAGGGAAAGGCAGGTCACATGATTCTGAGAGCTTTTTATCACAAGCAGTGCTGGGCCCAAAAGTTTCAGGCACTCTTCCCTTTCCACCTCTGGACCCAGATCACATTTACTCTTTTTCCAGTGACTCTTTAGTTATCTTATCACTCAATCAGCTCTGGACAAAGGACACTGACTTGGAAAGTTACAATCTGGTTACAGTTAACTAAGCAACAGTGAATGTCTGAAAGAGCCTGGAGCCAGTTTCCTCCTGAAATTCCTGGCCACCCGCTTTGGTCTACAATGGGAAATTTCAGGTCTGTTAAGCATGCTAAGATTTTCTTTTATTTTTAAGATTTATTTATTTATTTGAGAGAGAGAAAGAAAGAGAGCACACGCAAGCCGGGGGAAGGGCTGAGGGAGAGAGAGAATCTGAAGTAGACTCCCCCAGCCCCCAGCTGAGCGAGGAACCTGACCTAGGGCTCAATGTCAGGACCCTGAGATCATGACCTGAGCCAAAGTCCAGAGGCAGATATTTAACTGATGGAGCCACCCCAGGGGGCCCCTAAGCATGGCTAAGCTTTATTTTAGTGCATCAGTCTACGCCAACATTATCTCCCCCACTTCCCAGTGGGAAAAATCCATTAAATTTAAGATCAGCGGGCTGTATTGATATTACCTTTATTGACGAGACCCAGTGTGAGTCAGGGCTGCTCTAATAGCGTCTCTCCGTTGCCTCGCCATCAGCTTCTCCATGCTTGTCCTCCTGCTTGTTGGCCGGGTCTCCATGATCAGTGCCAGCACGGGTTTATCTCCCACCTGCCTCATGGTGGACTCCGCGGTTGGGGAAGCGTGACGCTGACTTGGTGAGCCAACATTTCTCTGAGGGGCACTCTGCCAAGCATTCCATGGCCCTGAAATGCCTGGGGTTTTGGGTGGTGCGGCAGCCTCTAGGGAGTGTGGGTGTGGACACTTTCAGTGTGGCCCTTCTTGGCTTTCAAGACCTTCACTCTGCTGGGGTAGGGTGGGAGACAGAGGCTGGTACAGAGAGAAGCTCTAGCTTCCTTTTTCGTTTTCTGTGCTTTTTGCTGAGAAGTGTTTGAAGTGGTATGTTTGAAGTCACTATTTCCAGAAAAGAGAACCATGTTGTTTTAGCTGACATCCCACAAATGCCATCAAACCCAAACATTCCTGGTAATCTTTGCAGTTCAAGTAAGATTTGGGAGGGCTGTCAGTGGTTTTTTTCTCCCTGAGTCATTTTTTTGGGCTTCATTTCTTTTTTTGTTCATTTGTTTGCTTGTTTGTTTTGGTTTGGTTTTTGTTTTGTTTTTTTTTTTTTTTTCTTTTGCCTTTATTTCTGTTTCTAGTTTTTAACTACCCCAAAAGAGCAATAGAAATTTTTTGGTCAGCAGGTTTGAGGGTTGTCTTCCAAGTAAAATGTTAAAGTAAGAGTGACAGTCCCAGTGAAATAATATTTTATCCTATGAAAATAATTTGCAAGAAATTTGCATTGGGTTACGTGTTATATTTCACCAGAAATGCCCTACACAGCTTTTCTGAGGAGAAGTGATGAATAGAGCCCTGGAGGTTTTGATGTTTGATTTACTTTTGTCAACAACAATATTTCAGATGGACTCCATCTCTCATCCAAGACTCTCCGAGCACATGGCATTGACTGCCCAGCAAAATAAAATAAATCCCTCATTCCCCCATTTGGGAAGCTAACTTCAGAAAAATGAAGCATTTGTCTGGTTACTCAGTGAGACCTAGAGTGGACAAACTGAAAAAAAATATGTAGGTCCCAACTTTTAGGTCTCGGTAATCAACAGTTAGCTTTCTCCCCCTTCGTTTTTGGAAACTTCTGGAATTTCTGGAAACATAGGATGTGATCCAACTTTTATTCTTTCTTGGTCGATACGAGCTAATGTTACTATGATTAGACCTTTACTTGAGATCACATTTTTCTCAAGATACAGATTCATATATTGCACCTAATTCTACTCATTGACCCATAATTCTCTTATCCTTGATTGAGTCTTGGGCATTGTTTAAAAATTCTTTTTTTTTTTTTTTTAAAGATTTATTTGAGAGAGCACAAGAGCACATGAGCAGAGGGTAGGGCAGAGGGAGAAGGAGATGCAAACTCCCCACTGAGCAGGAAGCCCGACCTGGGGCTCCATCCCGGGACCCCGGGATCATGTCCTGAGCTGAAGGCAGATGCACAACCAACTGAGCCACCCAAGTGTCCCTAAAAATTCTTCATATAGGGAAGGAAAAGGGAACCAAAAGACACTGTGCACCAGGATATGCAAGGTAACCCATCAGATGTCTATAAACGTGACTTCAGCCAATCCTCCCTCCTGTCTCTAAGGAAGGTATTTTTTTTCTATTATATATGAAGAGATGGGGACTCAGAAATTAAATAATAACCCACTCAACATCATACAACCAATTAGATGGTGGGAATTGGATTTTGACCCCCGGATTCTCTGACTCCAAGTCCATGCTAATTTTAAAAAAAAAAATTATATAGTAGGCCAAATTCCTTCCTTTCATATTCTCCCAGAGAAGGGAACATAGAGACACAATGAACCTCTCATAGCTAAAGTCCTCTCTGAGGACTTGACTGTTTTCTGTAGAGGATCCAAAAACAGACCAGAACCTTTGCAGAAAACAATTTTGAAATCCCAGTCGCGTGCTAGATAAGAGCTAGGTTTTCATAACTGTCTGGAAATGTTGCTGGCCAATAGTACTATTTGGTTTAAAATTTTTACTTTTCAAGCACGATCATAAGTAAAATCACTTCCAAATTTCCATATATCATCATTACCTCTGATAAAAGTAACATGGTGACATCTAGAATGGGTACTCTCATTCTAGAAGTGGGAAGTTACCAAAAATGGAAATTGGCTACCGGCACAAAATAAATGATTGAAAAGCAGACTAGTGCTGGAATCCTGCTTTCCCAATTCCTGATCCCTTATGCTTTCTTTCTGACAGTGTAGTTTCTATCTCGATCATTTTACAAGCCCAAATAGTAATAGAGAGACTTTCTGTTTTGAGAATGTAACTTGCCATAAGGTTTAATCATCTGACCAAAAAATAATTATTTACTATCTTGCTCTAGAATGGTACTGCTAGCAATTAAGTTGACACATAAAATTAACCATCACAGGAGTCATTCAAGGGCTGGAGCCTTTATTTCAACTCATGCGGCACGGTAAAGGTGATTTAAAGGGCTGAGAGACTGTCTTTCTTCTTTTCCTATTATCACTCAGAGTTCCTAATCACAACCAACAGAAATCAAATCTAGTTAACTCATGCAAAATGTTATCTATTGGAGTGATATCAGGTCATTGTCCACAGGGATGGGAGGGCTGGTAGAGGCATCCAGACAGTAGAAACGAGCTTGCCACCACCAAATCATACACAGTCCCCACCACGGGACACCACATAACTGCCTTTGCTAAATGACCACTGCCATGGCTATGAACTGGATCTCATCACTCATCTGTCTCTCTGTCACTCATTCAAGGTTGAAGTCCCTGGTGGGAGGGTCCCGCAGGTTCAAGCAAACTCTATGCCTTCATTCTGATTCCAGAGGGATGGGATAGAAAGCATTAGCTTTCTATTCTGGCTTCCTTTGTGGGAAGTGGGAGCCTGCTTTCCATCTCTGCTGCCACACTGGGGGCCTCCCCACAACTAGGATGTGGATTCAGATGCTGGGAAGCCAAAAAGTAGGCATTGTGCACCACAGTCCTATTGGAACTAATCTGCTATTTACGTGAGTGGACAAAGCTTAGGATACAGTGGACCCAAGGCAAATGAGCCAATTAGCAAGCTTGGCATGGGGAATTACAATCAGAAACAGGAAGCAACATCTGAGAAAGGGCAGCTTGCTAGCTTGTTGATGGCCTTAATGTTTGAGTCCCAAGCAGAAATTTTGGAAACAGTCCCTTAATCAATTAGCTTACTGAAAAATACTTAGTGCACATTGGTTATGCACCTGGTGTGCAAAGAACAACCATTGTGAAAACAAGAGGCCTCCGTCTCAATCCCTTGCATACTGTTTTCACTTAGCAGGAGAGGAAAAGGAGGAAACTGTCATAAGCTGGCTCCTTGCTCTGTCTGGAATCTGTTTCTCCCTACTTCTTGTAATTTCCTGGCTCCTCTCTCCATGTGCCCACAGTTCCCAGGCCTGGGAGCAACACGGGACATAGAACGAAGCTAAGTGTGGGAGTGCCTGGGAGGCAGTCAGTTAAGCATCTGCTTTCAGTTCAGGTCATGATATCAGGTTCTGGGATCAAGTCCCACATCTGGCTCCCTGCTGAGCAGGGAGTCTGCTTCTCCCCTCACCCCAGCTCATGCTCTCTCACTCACACATACTCTCTCTCTAAAATAAAATAAAAGTAAAGTAAAGTAAAAACTAAAGTAAAAATAAAATAAAATAATGAAGCTGAGTGTGAATTGAGCCAATAACTATGCTCAGTGATCTCTCTCTGTGCAAAAGATTTCTTCACCTGTTTGGAAACCAAATCTCACTGAAAATCTGATGAAAGCTGTAACCCTGCCCCCAGAAAAATCCATGTCTTCACAAAACACCAAAACTTTCGTGAAAAACTTCAAAAACTTTACAAGTTCCCTGAAACGCAAAGGAGTTCAAGAAACCCAGATTAAGAATTTGTCTTCTAAGGTTAAGAAAGAAAAAAAACCACCTTCCATAAGTATTTCTTCCTTCCTCTACCTTGGGGTCGAGTGTAAAATGGGGAGGAAGGTCCTCTGCAGAGGACCCCTGGGCTCAACCTCCTTCCACCAGGCAAGAGTCCTTGGCAGCCAGATTTACTAACAACTCAGTAGAATTTCCTGCCCCTCCCCCAACTTTATCAGCGCTCTAAGGGAATCATTCATTTCTTTGCCACCCTGCAGTTTTAAACTGTTCAAATGTCCAAAACTTCTAAAATTCTCTGAATAAGATAATGCATTCCAATAGAGTAGAAGAACCAGTCTATTAGAATAGAACAGGTTTTGAAAGAATCATTTCCTTTCAGAGACCACAACCCTCCTCACCACCCAGTCTCAATACCTCAAAAGAATTCATGCCCCGCCCCCCCTTCAATTCACCTGCTCAGCAAGCTCACTCAACTCTTCCTTTAGAATATTTCTAAATCTCGCACCTAATTTACACCTCCCCACCCCGCCCCCGCAGCTCTTTCTCTGGCCTCTGTAACCCCATGTCCAGACTACTATAATCAACTTTTAGCTACACTATCTCTACTTTCTTCTTCCTCCAGTCCATCATCTACAATATAAAGCTGATCTTCCTCAAAATACCCATTGTGTTGAATAAATGCCTCCATCAGGCTCCTCTATGTTGCCATTGCCTACACAACGCTGTGATGGGTTTGTGCTGAGTTGACATAGCTAATCTGGAACGATATTTCCTTGATTCCCTTCCCCCAAAGGATTCAAGGTGGAGGTTGCCCACAAAGGAAGTCTGCATCATCTTTGGAAGGCAGGGACCGAGGAGAAGCCATTTTCTATGGTCTGAAGGTCAGAGGAGGCCCAGATGATGGCAGCTCAACACATGTCACTGGGGGTTGCCTGGCTGTTGGTCTACAGTTCCCCCAGCTCCCACCAGCTCCCATCTTTCAGCTCCTCCAAGCACAGGGCTAGCCTATGTATAGCTCTGGGACAAAGGCACCCATTCCTTTGCAGGCCACCTATGTCATGGACGCTGGAGGTGGTGAAAGACAGTGGGGTCAGTTTGTTCTTGAGGGTTTCAGTTTTTCTTCAAAGGTTTCTATTTCCTCTTGCCTTTTTCTGCTTCCTCACCAGCTCTTTTTCCCAACTGCCAGCCTCTGACCAATGGAGATTTCAAGCCCAACACCATGACAGGCAACGGCCTTGCATGGGTCTCTCTACCAGCTCCCACAACACAGGAATCGGACGCTCCATCGTAGCTCTCAGAAAGAACCAACCCTACACACACCTTGATTTCAGACTTCTAGCCTCTGGAATCATGAGACAATAAATTTATGTTGGTTAATTCACCCAGTTTGTGATATTTTGCTACAGAACCCTCAGGACATGAACATCCCCTGCCCTCAGTCATCTTTCCCAACCCAGAACCCCTCCATATTTCTAGTGCTCTGCCAAGATCCTATACCCCAGCCTTTTGGAAAGGAAACAGTTTGGGGCACCAGACTTTGTATTAGGTACTTTACATTCCTCATCATATTTAATCCCTAGGAGGGGTTCAGTACTATCCCCATTTTAGAAATAAGCAAATAGAGAC
>NW_022631608.1:0-46140 GCF_010015895.1 Lontra canadensis
GGGGGTGGGTGTCTGACTCCCTCCCCCAGCCCAAAAGCTTGTTCTTCTCCTGGGAGAACCAGCCCCAGGAGGCAGGCACAGGGGATCCTGGCTAAGCAGGACTGCAGAAGTTTCTGGAGGGGACCCTGGGAGTCTGGAGCTGGGTTGGAAGGGGACCCCTGGGAAGAAGGATGGGTCCTCAGCCCTGGCTGCCTAGCCCTGAAGACTTGGCCCTGCTCTGACCTGAAGTGATGACCTCCCCTGAGATGTGGGGCTGGGTTGGGGTGTGCTGCCAGGAGAAGGCCAGGGCTTGCCCTCAGAACTGGGAACTTGGGGGCTGGGGCTGGGGAATAAGAACAAGGAAAACAAAATTACTGAGAAAGAAAAGGAAAAAAAAATCCGTTTGGACATTATTTTGTGTTGCCATTCAGTGTGGGCTCAGGACATCGCGGGCTTCCCGCAGGAACTCAAGGCCACTCTGGATGGCAGTGCCAATCCTCTCCTGCCCCCTGTTTCTGTTTGACCTTGCTCCTTGTCTATCAAATCCTTAAACTCCCCAAGGTTTAAGGTGCTCTGTCACCGCTGTAATCAAAGTAGCGTCCCAAGGGTCCTGAACATCAGGGCCAGGGTTGGAAGAAAGGACACAGTGAGTCACAGCTCCAAGACGTTTTTGTGCCGGTCACTGAGGGATCACCTAGTTCTCCTAGGTGCTGGTCCTATTGGTGGGGGGCTTAAATCCCTAGACTCCTGGGTTCTAGCAGGCCCCCATTCCCCTGCACCTCCCTCACTGGCCTTTTTCAGGGTTTAAGCATCCAATCTTCAGAACCAGCTCTCAGGAAGGAGAGCAAGGGGCTAACTTGGCTCATTGTACCCCTGACAAACCGAATGTTTGCAGAGCTCACAGTACTATGTGGAATTGCGCCATTGGAGCTCCTGCCCCAGGACCATATTCTTGAAAGCCTGAAGTCCTCAGGCCTCAGAATCACGGAAGAAGGGGCCCTGAGGCAGGAGTTGCCTATTAGAAATACAGATTCCTGGGGTGCCTGGGTGGCTCAGTGGGTTAAAGCCTCTGCCTTCAGCTCAGGTCATGATCCCAGAGTCCTGGGATCGAGCTCCACATCTGGGCTCTCTGCACAGCAGGGAGCCTGCTTCCACCTCTCTCTCTCTCTGCCTACTTGTGATCTCTGTCTGTCAAATAAATAAATAAAAATCATTTAAAAAAAAGATTTTATTTATTTATTTAACAGACAGAGATCACAAGTAGGCAAGGAGGCAGGCAGAGAGAGAGGGAGAAGCAGGCTCCTCGCTGAGCAGAGAGCCCGAGATGTGGGGCTCAGATCCCAGGACACTGGGATCGTGACCTGAGCTGAAGGCAGAGGCTTTAACCCACTGAGCCACCCAGGCGCCCTAAATAAATAAAATCTTAAAAAACAACAACAACAACAAAAACCAGATTCCTGGGTCCTCCCAATAATCAGAATTCATAATTCTCCAGTGATTCTTATGCACACTCCAGAGCTCTCTGCTTTCCAGAGCACTCAACTAGCTTTCTGAGCCCTGGGTAATCTTGGCAGCTACTCAGTCTTGCTCTATCCTCCACTCCAAACTCATTCAACAACTGTTCAAACTCAAACCCCAGTGTCACTTTCCCCGCGTTAATTTCTAGTGCGGTGGACAAGACGGACTGGCCTTCAGCATCTATTCCCACCTCCTTCTAGGTACCTTCCTGTGCTACAGAGGTTAGAAAGCCAAAACGAAAACAAACAAACAAAAACCTCATCGCTTAGCCTCCCTTGCAGCTAGAGGTCCAGATACAGAATGCATTCCTTCATTCCTTTGGGACTTGGCAGTTCAAGGGAGATGAGGCCATGATCTCGCTGCTCTATTTCTGCTGGCAGGTGAGGTCCTGGAGACGAGGTGTGCCCCGTGTTCAGCATCTGTGGCAGGAGTAGAAGCTGGGCTTATGATTCCCCCTACCTGATGTGGCAAAGGCGGCAACTCCTCCTGGAGGCTCATTTCTATATCTTCATTATAAAGTCTGTTCTTCCGGTCCACCTAACAATTTTTTAAATGAATTTATTTATTTGCATACTTACTTCTGAGAGCATGAGCCAGCGGGGAAGGGTAGGAGAAAAGGCAGACTCCCCGCTGAGCAGGGAGCCCGATGAGGGGATGGATTCCAAGACCTTAAGATCATGACCTGAGCCTTGAGATCATGACCTGAGCCAAAGACAGGCAGATGCTTAACTGTCTGAGCCACCCAGGTGCCCCTCTAAATACATTCACTTTGAGGGTTCAGGTTTCCACATAGGAATGTGGGAGCACAATTCAGTTCTAGCACCTTAAGTACCCATTTATGTATAGCACCCAGAGTGATCTTTGTTTCTACACCTAATCCTGACTTCACTTATGACCTACACAGAGCAGAACCCTTGGTATTTTCTTTCCTTTTTTTTTTTTTTTTAAGATTTTATTTATTTATTTGACAGAGATCACAAGTAGGCAGAGAGGCAGGCAGAGAGAGAAGGGGGAAGCAGGCTCCCCGCTGAGCAGAGAGCCCGATGTGGGACTCCATCCCAGGACCCTGAGATCATGACCTGAGCTGAAGGCAGTGGCTTAACCCAGTGAGCCACTCAGGCGCCCCACCCTTGGTATTTTCATACTTTATGTCCTTGCCTCACTGGGTCCTTCCAAAAAAGCCCTTTCACCATTGTAAATCCTTCAAGACTGGTCCCTGTGGTGTTTTCCTGACACTACCCCCACACTCCTTTCTCTGGGTGTATGCTTATCTGGTGACATTTAGTACTTGGTATTTCTGACCCCCCCCACCAACTCTCAACAAGATAGTCTCTTGAGAACAGAGGCTGTGTCTTAGTTTCTGTGCATACTCTAGGGCTTATTAATAGGTGGTATACAGTAGGTGCTCAGTACACATTTGTTAAGTGAATCAATGCCCTCTATAAATAGGACAGGGCCTGAAGAACTCTCTAGTGTGGGCAATCCAGAGATCCAAGAGTCCTGTCTGGACACCCCGTCCAACACCCTTACTCTGAAACCTTTGCCCACCTCTGGAACCCAACTTAGGGAGGCAAGAAGCCAAGCTCTGAGAAGTAAGCAAGCTAGGTTTCTAGGGTCCAGGTTTCCATCCTCCAGTTTTGACAAAATTATCCAATTTCTTAGTTTTTTTTTTTTTTAAGATTTTATTTATTTATTAGTTCAGAGAGAGAGAGATCACAAGTAGGAAGAGAGGCAGGCAGAGGGAGAGGGGGGAAGCAGGCTCCCTGCTGAGCGGAGAGCCTGATGGGGGACTCAATCCCAGGACCCTGAGATCATGACCTGAGCTGAAAGCAGAGGCTTAACCCACTGAGCCACCCAGGTGCCCCCAAATTATCCAATTTCTTGAAGCCATATTTATTTATTTATTAAAAGATTTTTATTTATTTATTTGACAGACAGAGATCACAAGTAGGCAGGGAGGCAGGCAGAGAGAGAGGAGGAAGCAGACTTCCCTCCAAGCAGAGAGCCCAAAGGATCATGACCTAAGCCGAAGGCGGAGGCTTTAACCCACTGCGCCACCCAGGTGTCCCTTGAAGCCGTACTTAATTGCAAATATGTTTTGGTCCCCAATCTGTAGAATAAAGGGAAAAACAAATTTGATACAATCGTGGCACTCATGAAGTGACCCCAGGAAACTGAAGTGCTCAGGTCCCGGCCTTAGTGCTTACTAGTTCTCTGACCTTCAGTGAATCATTTTGCTTTTCTGAGTATCAGTTTCTCCATCTGCAGAATGGTACAATAAATCTCTCCTTTTCCCTTTGAAGTGAGGATGGACCGAGAAAATGGATTTGAAGAATTGCTCTGGGAAAAGAGGTTTAGGGTGGTGCATGCTCTTTTGTAACCTGGAAGCAGACTGTCAACCACAGGTCACCCGGAGAGGTGCCTGAACACAGGCACACGACAGTGCTCTCTGGCTCATTACTACCTTCCCAGGACGGGTCACTCTGAGCCCTCTGGAGTTCACACTATTCATTGGAAAGTAAGGACGTGAATCTGCTCTCTTGCTGGGTCGGGAGGACCAGATGAAGTTGTCAGTGAGCAGTTAATGGACACTCAAGTCTTTAGTACTCATGTTCCTCCTCTCCTTAGATCAGGTAGAAGCAGCCAAGGAAATTGGGGCAGATGTCAGACTTCTAAGGCCTGAGGGGTTCAGGATGCTTTTGCCCCTGTGGCTGGGTCTCTCTGATCAAACCGGGAGGAATTCTGTGGTCTGGGATCTAGCAGTATAGACGGACAGATCTGCCTATGCTGGGTTCAAAGAAAAATCTACAGGAGACTTCAGTTTGGGAGACAGAGTGACAAGTCCTCGTTGAAGCTGGTACTGGCCCAGTCTCTCTCCAGGCATCCCTCTTTTGATACCCTCCCCGGCTCCTCCAGAAAGTAAGCACCCCAGGAGGCAAGAAACTCCTTAGGAAACAAAGAACGAGATCAGACCTCAGCTGAGCCCTCTAAATGTGTCCTTTTTGGGGAGGGGCTTTAATGTTGAGGCAGCTTGGAGTGGGGGGACCCCAAGGATGGAATTGGGAGAGGTAGCTCCTACCTTGTGGATGGGGGTCATTGGGAGGAGAAGCAAACACTTCCCTCCTCTCTCCAGGAAGCTTCCCTTCCCCGCAGCTGGTGCCCCAAGGATTCCCTCCGCCCCTCCACCCCAGGCCCTTCCCTTGGAGAGAGCCTGCTGAGCCTGGAATGAGAAGAATCTGAACTACAAACAGACCTCCCAGAGGCACCCCAACTCTCCTCTAACCACTCCAAGCCAGCCAAAGCCTGGCTTCCTGGAGTGGGAGGCTGACTGAGAGGCAGGGCTGGGGTCTGAGCTACAGAGAAGGGGGCCAAGGTGGGGGCGGGGTGTGCTTTTTTCCTGGAGAAGGAGGGGAGGAAACGGTGAGGGCAGGGTAGGGACTAGGCCATACAAGGACTATATTTTCCAAACCGAAAATCAGAATCAGTAGGAGGAGGCTTGCAAAGGCCAGGGGGACTGAGGGTTTGAAGCCACGCCTGTCCCAGCATAATCCAAGCTCTGAGATCCCCATCCTAGTCACCCCGATATAACTCTGGAGGAGCAAAAGAGCCCAGTCTCTCCCCTCCCCCCAGTGCTCTCTTCCTTTCACTTGGCCTCCCTCTCAGCCAGGGTGGGCCAGAGAGGGTCTCTTGGGCCTTCCAAGGGCTAGGCTCTCCAGTCCTAGGCTGCGTAGTGAGTCTGAGCAGGCTGTGAATGAACTTTGAGGGCTTGAGGGCAGAGGCTGGAATCAGAGGAAAGATGGAGGGACCTGCCAAAAGGACCAAAGGCACAGAGCCAAAGGGGCCTCTCCTGCCTGCCACACTTCCCCAGGTCCTGGCCTCCTGCCCACTGTCCCCCTAGCGTCCCTACCCCCACCTGGAGCCAGCCTGTGGCTTTGATGCAAGTTAGTCAGAGCTGTCTGTGCCGCGGAAGCCCAGGGAGTGTACTAGAGGGGGGTAAGCCCGAAGAGGTGACCAGGAGGAGAGGCTGCTAGAGCTGGAAACTCCCGTGGGCACCATGACCTCTTTGCGGGGGCGCTCCCTCCAGCTTGTACAACATAGCTCCTGCCCAGGGTGGTATAGAAAGGCCCAGAGCCCGCAGCGGGCTGGGGAAGGCCGCTGAAAAGGCAGCTTAAGGGCTTCCTGCTGGGTGAGAGGGATTAGGGGCCTGTGGGGAGGGAGCCAGGCAATGAGAAAGGCCCTGGCCCAAAGCCAGAGCCCCTTGGCCAAAGGCCCTCTGGGATCAGGATCCTCTGGGTGGGTGTCTAGCCAGCAGGGCTCCAGCGAAGGCAACACACTGGGATGCGGAGATACCGCGGGGCCCCCAAAATAAAGAGAGGAAGGAAGGGGAGGCAGCACTCCTGGATGAAGCAGCACACTTCTAGTCAGAAAAGGAAGGAGAGGAAGGGCAGACTCCACTGCGATCTGCTATCCCCCCGCATCTGCTACCCCCAGCCCCCATCTGAGGTTCCCAGGCTGCGAGGTGAGCCGCTCTCCGTTTCTCAGCAGCCCCTGTGTGGAACAGAATGAAGGGCACCCCCACATGCCAAAGTTTCTGAGCGTGGATTTAGGGGCAGAGCCAAGGTGGCCACGAAGGCAAGCTGCCCCCCCACCCCGCCAGCGCTGGGCTCCATTGCCCCATCTGCCTGGGCTCCATTGCCCCATCTGCGAACTGGACTCACAGGAGTGAGTGGGAAGAGCCAGGGTGGAGTTGGGGGCTGGGGAGGTGGGGAGAGTCAGGGGATCTGACTTCTCCTCTGGGAATATTCTCCACTCGTCCAATGTAGGGGGCAAAGACCTGTTCCGCTTATGGTTATTGTCTGAGAGCTGACACTGCATTCTGGAAATTGTAAAGTGTTATACAAGTGTGAAATACCCAGACCTCATTATCCCTGAACATGTGTGCTTGTAGAAGGATGGATGTTTCCAGAAGGGCAGGGAACACACTGAGAACTAGCGCCTGCCCCGCCGGGTACTTTGCCTGTCTGTATCTTCATGAGAACTTTAAGTGCATGGTTACTCTTGCCCCCATTTTATAGATGAGAAAACTGAGGCTCAAGGTTATGTAATCTCTTGTCCAAGTTTATAGACGCTCACAAAACTGCGCATCCAAATTAGAAGGCAACACTCTCCAGTCTTTAAAATGTTATGTGGCCCCAGGGTTTCTGTGTTTAGAGGATTTCTCCTCCCTGGTTGGGCTCCGGCTTAGATCTTCCAGACCTTTCCCCCCTCCCCATAGTACAAAACATTCAGAAGGCTGGCAAAGTGGATGAGGAAGTCTGAAACCGGGCCCGGCTGACCAGATAAGGTCCCCGTGGCTACCGGGTCCATTTTCTGGGAAGGGGTTCCAGCAACGGGTACTTCAAGCTCAGGGCAGCGCAGGATCAGAGCTGCCCTGTCTCCCAACTCGGCTGGGCCAGCCCCCTTCTTTGTGCTCAGTTTTTTCCCACAGCCCCGCAAGGGGGGTGCTGGGATCCTGGGCCCACCCCCCCTCCTGCTGGGCAGCACCCCATCAAGCCCCACCATAAAAAACTCGGCGGCGGCGGCGGCGGCGGAGGGGGTGTCCTCACTCCGAGAAGCCACCGGCGCCCGGCTCCCTTTCTGGGGAACAAGAAGCTTGCTAATGGCTTGGGCCCCTTCCCCAGCCCCTGGCCCCAGCCCTGGCTCCCCCAGACAAAAAGCTGCTTTACATGAGAAGAGCAGGCTGGCCTGGCCTTCCCCGGGCACTCAAAGAGGCGGCAGCCCCTGACAGCCGAGCGACTGCCCCTTCCCCCATACCGAGGCCTCGTTTAGTTGCAATTAGCAATTCTTTGCAACCCACGGGGCTGAGGGGGACGAGCCCCTCACCTCCCAAACCCGGCCTCCACGCCTGGGCTCCCTTCCCCTCCTCCCTCTTCCTCCTCGCTTCACCCTCCCCTCCTCACTGCCCCACCCCCAGCTCTGGGTTAGTCCGCCCGCTTCCTTAGAGCACCCAGAAGGGCCAAACCTAGGGCGGCTTGGGGAGGGACGGAGCTTGCACAGGCTGGAGGACCCCCTTCTCTGCCCCTTCCCTCCTCTCTTCCCACTTGCAACCTCCTCTCTAAATGTGGCTTAGCTTTTGGATCCGTAGGAGGGTCGAGATGGAAGGAAGAGAAGGTTTTAGGACGGGGAGAGGGTGAGCTGGTGGTGTAGGGCGCGGGGTGCTGCGGGCGGGGAGGAGTCTCCTCTGGATGATCTGACCTTTGCTGCCGCAGTGTGGGCTCCCCCTTCACTGAGGGTGTCTCAGGGTAGGTCTGGGGACCTAGAGCCTGGATTCCACGCCAGCCAGGCAGGGCCAATGTGATACAGCCTGAAAAATGAAAGTGGAGAAAGAACTCCAGGGCCCTTTTTAGGCTCACACAAATCCACTCCTTGGCGTCTGGTCCCTGTGGAGGGTGGTGTCGGGGTACTTACGAGTGAGGAAAGGGGAAGAAAGTCTTTGCTCCCCATTAGTAGTTTCCTCCAGGGTCCGCTTCTTTTTCTGTCCAAGTCTCTGGTAGTCTCTTACCGTCGCCACCAGGGGGAGCCCTAGGCACAGAGGGGGCTCTGGGTTGCAGGGCTATCCTAATGGGTCTGCCCTCTAGGCCTGTCGCTCCCGAAGGGCCTGCCTTTCTCCTTGGACCCGGGCTGAGCATCTCTGGAAGGGGAGATCCCATCCTCTACGGGAATTCTGCCCCGGCTCTAAAGGGTATGTGGAGGATGGGGCGAAAAGTCCCACACTGTGGCTCAGCTGGTGATCCAGGGACAAGGTCAGGTCAAGGGACTGAGTCTCCCCAGGGCTCATCTCAGCTCTCAGTGCAGCATTTTTGGAGGAATCCAAGATTCCTGGCTGGTACGGTGGGCTTCTAGGAGGCTCCAGGATGTATGAAAGCAATAAGACAGGTGTGACTTAGAGGCAGAACCCGAAGTTTGAACTGAGCTGAGTTGGGGTTTTTTTGGGGGGATCCTCTGCCCATTTTAAGTATTGATATTACACTATGCATACAAGTGTGGGGAGGGCATGGTTTAGGCTTGGAAAGTAAGAAAGAAAGTTCTGGCCTCTTTCACCAACCGTCAGTGGACTCTCAAAATTCACTTCCTGAGAACCTGGTCTCACTGCACAACCAGGGAGGAAACTGCAGATGGAGACCCCAAGTGGTTCTAGAGAAGGAATCACTTAGGATTATTTCCTGTGGAATTTGCACATAACTGCCACCCCATTTCCCTTTAGAAACCCCTAACTTCTGTTTGGGGAAACAAATGTGCCCCATAAATGAAGACGAGTTGGGAGTTCCCGCCCAGTTGCAAGTTGAGGGGCTCAAAGGAGCAGAGAGGTCAGAAGACAGAAAAGCAGAGTCCTCTCCTCGAGGGGAGAGAGGCAGGGGTGACTCCCCCAAAATCTGTCCAGAAGTTTCACCATGAGGCCTGGAGTCCAGATCCTCAGAAGGGCTGGGGAAGGCTGAGCCTCTGGACACCGGGGATCCTCCCTCCTTTGGCTGCTGAGGGGCTTGGATCCCTGGACCTGCAGAGGTGGTGAGGCCCTCCTGGCCACCCACCTCCCCTGGGAGGAAAGAATTTAATGGGGGTCAAGTGTTGGGAGCTCTGGGCAGGAAGCAGTTGTGAGCCAGAGGCAGGAAATTCTCCTCACAAGTTATCCTCTCACAGCAACCTCCTCTGAGGAGTTTGGTCCTCAAACTCCCCTCAGGGAGTGGCAGGGAGGAGGAGAGGGAGGGCTGACCTGCCACTTACTGCCCCGCCCCCTTTCCCTTTCTCCTTCCCCACCCCTGCTGGAGCCTGAGCTGGCAACTTCCCCAGTCCCTAGGGCCCTCCCCAACCTTGGGTTCCTGGAACTCCATCGTGCCAAGAGCTTTCCATCCCACAGTCAGAGCCCCCCACCTCCCACCCCACAGTCTGAGGGCCCACCAGCCTTGGCTCCCTCCGCCCATCCCAGAAGCACTCCATGTCCCATCTCCCTGGTTGACTTGGGGTTCCCTCTGCTTTGCAGCTTTGGCATTGGCTGTCCCCACTGCTTCTCTCTCCAGGGTGGAATCCTGCAGACCTCTGGAGTTCTGAGTCCATGCGGAAAGCTTCCCTGGGCTTCTGTACCACCTTGGTCTCACTTCTCAGGACACACACCACATTTTTGCTTGGTTTAGAATTACTGGAGATCCTGTCTGTCTCTCACTGGGCTGAGAGCTCCTAGAACTCTGTCCTCCAGAAATAGAAGGCATCTATGCATCTATGCCATTTGAATGTTCTAGTAGTAACCATGTGTTCAAAAGTAAAAAGAGGGGCGCCTGGGTGGCTCACTTGGTTGAGTGTCTGCCTTTGGCTCAGGTCATGATCCCGGGGTCCTGGGATCGACCCCCACATTGGGCTCCCTGCTCAGCGAAGAGTGTCTGCTTCTCCCTCTCCCCCTACTCCTCCTCTCAGATCAAGCTCTGTCTCTCCCATTCTCTCTCTCAAATAAGTAAATAAAATCTTAAAAAAAAAAAAAAAAGAAGAAGGGACACCTGGGTGGCTCAGTCAATTAAGCCGCTGCCTTCGGCTCAGGTTATGATCCCGGGGTCCTGGGATCGAGTCCTGCTTCAGGCTCCTTGCCTGGCAGGGAGCCTGCTTCTCTCTCTGCTTCTGCCTGCCACTCTGCCTGCTTGTGCGCTCTCTCTCGTTCTCTCTCTCTCTCTGACAAATAAATAAATAAACTCTTTAAAAAAAAGAAGAAAAAGGTGATATTAATTTTGATGATATATTTTTTAACTGAATATATAAAAAATATCACTTCTACATGTAATCAATGTAAGAATTATTAATGATATATGTGTACATTGCTATATACATGTATACATATATGTATATATGTGTTATATATATACACATAAATATATATGTATTTAAAGATTTTTTTTTAGTAATCTCTACACCCAACGTGAGGCCCGAACTCACACCCCCAAGATGAAGAGTTGCACGTTCTTCCCACTGAGTTAGAAGGGCGTCCCTTTAATACTATATTTTATATAGATTTTTTTCAGACGAAGTCTTTGGAATTCAGTGGGTATTTTACATTTACAGCGCCTCTCAGTTTAGATTAGTCATGTGCTCAGCAGTCACGTAGTTAGTGGTGGCCATATTGGACAGTGAGGTTCTAAGGATCAAAGATAGAGACCTGCGTCTGTATGGAGAGTCCAGATGCCATGTTGTTTAAGAAGCCCAGTTGTTGGAACCAGACAGCCTGGCTTTGAATACTAGCTCAGTCACTAACTGTATGACCTTAGGACATGTCCCTTAACCACTCTGTGCCTTAGTTGTCTCATCTGTAAAATGGGTCTAAGGAGCCTCATGGGGTATCATGAAGAGTGTGTGAAGTGCTTAGGACAACATTTGGCACATAGCAGTAGTGCTCAGTAAACGTTGGCTGTCTTTGTCTCTGCCTGATGCTAACCTTGGCAGTTAACAATTGTTAACTGAAAGACTGAATGAAAGAAATAGTCCTTCCCCTGCAGCAGATGGGAGCAGAAGTAAGCTGGGTGGGGTGAGTGAGTTTTGTCTGGAGAAGTTGGAACGGGACTGGAGAAGAGAAGGCTGTGGGTGGCTGGCAGAAGGCTCTTCAGAGGGCCAGACGGAGGTTTATAGCTGTGCTGCCATGGAATTTGGAAACAGTAACAGAACAGCATAAGGCCGGTATGATTCATTGCTGAAATGCAGTTTCTGAGGCTCCAAGAAGGGAGGTCTAGAGTTCTGGAGCCTTCAAAGAGCAGGGCGAGGTTAGGAAAAACAGCCAGCAGTGGGTGATAGGAAGTTTGCTGAGTGCTTGGAGAAAGGGACTAGTTAGGACAAATGGTCTGATGGGTGTCAGGCCCATCCCCTTGCGGGTACCCTCCCTCCCGAGCTTCTGGCCTCTAGGAGAGGGAGGCGGGAAACCGGCTGCGGGCTGCATTTTGAGGCCACAGCGCCCTCTGCTGGATCTGGGCGCCCGGGGCGGCGGCAGGAGTGAAGGGTGCGGAAGTTGGGGGAGGGGGTGACAGAACTGTGTTCGGCCAAGTTCTGTACTAGATGTGGTCCTTCCGGATCCCCAGACACCCTCGAGGAGATCACACAATCGGAATCTCTTGACAAGGATGTAGGAAGTTTATTCAAAATGAGCAAATTCTGAATCTCTGAAGCGTGGGTTCGCATCCGTTCTTTATTTGTTCGGTTGGTATAAACATGTACTGTATTAATTTCTAGGGCTAGGAGTTAGAGACAGATATAATAATGGTGATAGTAATAATAATAAAACCATCATCATGCCAAAATCCTAACGATATCATTATTAACATTGCAGCTAAGGCTCATCTAGCCCTACTGTGTGTCAGGGGCTATTTTTGGACACAGGTGACAGATGTCAGAGCCGGACTGGAGTGCGCCCGTGTGACACCAGGGTGTGTGCACAGAACTGTCACGTTACCTCCTGCTTCTCTGAAATAATCAACACTCTTTTTCCACTCATGTGAGATATGGTGATTCCGGGTGCTTCAAGAATCTGGACATTTCTTATTTCTGTTTCTGCTTCTTTGACTGCTGCTGAATAATTTTGGAAAAATTAGGGCTAACATTTATTGATTTGTTGTGCACTGAATGTAGGCACTCTGTTAAGCATACTGTTGGATTAGGGGCACCTGGGGGGGGGGCTCAGTTGTTAAGTATCGGCCTTAAGCTCAGGTCATGATCCCAGGGTCCTGGGATTGAGCCCCTCATCTCAGCAGGAAGACTGCTTCTCCCTCTCCCACTCCCTCTGCTTGTGTTCCCTCTCTCTGTCAAGTAAATAATCTTAAAAAAGAAAAAAGCATACTGTTGGATTAGCTCTCTGAAGCCCCAGAATGGCCCCATGAGAGGACCACTATTATTTTCCCCTTTTACAGAAGGGGAAGAGTATCATTTTTCTATTGCTGTATAACAAATTCCTGTGAACTTCATGACTTGAAACAACACACTTTTTAAATTTTTATTTATTTGTTTATTTTTAATATTTTATTTATTTATTTGACAGACAGAGATCACAAGTAGACAGAGAGGCAGGCAGAGAGAGAGGAGGAGGAAGCAGGCTCCCCGGTGAGCTGAGAGCCCAATGCGGGGCTCAATCCCAGGACCCTGGGACCATGACCTGAGCTGAAGACAGAGGCTTTAACCCACTGAGCCACCCAGGCACCCCAACACACATTTAAAAAATATATATTTTAGGGGCACCTGGGTGGCTCAGTGGGTTAAGCCTCTGCCTTCAGCTTAGGTCCTGGTCTCAGGGTCCTGGGATCTAGCCCTGCTTAGGGCTCTCTGCTCAGCGGAGAGCCTGCTTCCCCTACCCCTTCTCTGTCTGCTTCTCTGCCTACTTGTGATCTCTCTCTCTGTCAAATAAATAAATAAAATCTTTAAAAATATATTATTTATTTGACAGAGAGAGAGTGAGCATAAGCAGGGGGAGGAGCAGAGAGAGAAGGAGAAGCAGACTCCCCACTGAGCAAAGAACCCAACACGGGGCTCAATCCCAGGACCCAGAGATCATGACCTGAGCCGAAGGCAGAGGCTTACCCCACTGAGCCACCCAGGCGCCCCACAACATGCATTTATTATTTCAGTTTCTATGGGCTAGAGGTCCAGACGCGGCTTATTGGGTCAAGGTCTCACAAGGCAGCAGTCGAGTTGTCTTCTGAATTGTTTTCTTATCTGGAGGTTTGACTGGAGAAGAGACTATTTCCAAATTCGACCAGATTGTTGGCAAAACCCATTTCCTCCAGGGCACAAGATTGCGGGGTCCAGCTTCTTGCTGGCTGTTGGCTGAAGGCATTTCCTTTCCACCTGGGCTTTCCCCATGTATCAGTCAGTGTCTTCCAGAGAAATTTCACCAGTAGGATGTGTGTGTGTCTAAAGATATTTATTCCAAGAAATTGGCTTCCATAATTGTGGGGGCTGGCAAGTCTGAAATCCATCGGGCCGACTGGCACACTGGAAACTCTCAGACAGGAACTGATGCTGTTGTCTTGAGACAGAATTTCTTCTTTATTCCTCAGGGAAACTTTGGTTTCATTTTTAAGGATTTTCAATCGATTGGATGAGCCCACCCACATTACCAAGAAGAATAGTTACTTAAAGTCAACGGCTTGTAGATGCTAACCACACCCACAATTGACCTCCACCTAGCTACGCCTGCGTTGAAATGACTGTGTGCCAGACAGCCTCGCCAAGCTGACACACGACACTCAACGTCCCACCTAACGCGACCGTTTGCTTCACCAAGCCAGCCAAGAGCGTCTCTGGAGTGGGTTGACGAGCCGGAGGCCGTCTTCTACAATGAGATTAATCATGTGAGTGACATCCCCTCCCCTTTTCTATATTCTACAGAGTTAGAAGCAGGTCGTGGGTTGTGTCCACAGTCGAGGGAAGAGGATCCCACCAGGGTGTGAACATGAGGAGGGGTGGCTGTCCGAGAATCTGTCCACCGCAGAAGCTAAGACTCAGGGAGGTTGGGGAAAGGCCTAGGATAAGGCAGCGGTGAAGCGGGCGGCCGGTCAGTGGCTCTCCTGACAGCCGTCTGCTCCGTGTGCTAGCTCTGGTGCTGAGCCCAGGTTCTTATCTCAGCCTCAGAGAACCTGGCCTCTCTTACGTTTAACCATCACATTCAGGCTCAGGATGCCGGATCTGGGCCTCCCTGTTCCAGAATGTCTGGTTCTCATCTGCCCGGATTTCTTCTTGGATGTGGGCATGTCTCCAGCCGTGCGGTGGAAAGACCCTGGTCCGCTCTCAGCTTTGGCTCAGCCACCAGCTCTCCGAGGACCCTGGCAAGTCCCTGGACCTCTGCCTGAACCCCAGGGTTCCTGGGCTCCTCCCTTCCCACACCCCCACATCCAGGCCTTTCCGTTTACTCTCTCCCCCATCTGCCCGCCACACTCCGGCCTCCCCCCTGTCTGTAGGCGAGAATCCTGGAGTAGCTCTGTGCTTCCACTCCCGTCTCCTTCCAATCCATTCTGCTCCACAGCTGGAATGATCACGTCATCCCCTCCTGGAAAATCTTTGGGGACTTTCCCCAGCTCTCGGCATCCGTGGTGAGTTTCTCAGTCTGAGCCGCAGGTCCCTGTGCGGTGTGGTCTGGGTCACACCTCTGGCCTCCCTTCCTGGCCACACAGTTCCACAAAGGCAGAGTCTGTGGCCCACCGTGGCCCCCAGGAGGAGCCAACACCTACCTGATAAATGACAGCAGTGCTGTGTGAAGGAGTAGAGTGAATCAGGCGACCCTTAAGGTCCTGCTTGTGGTTCTTCTAACCTCTATCTTCTTCCTCCGATAACCCTAATCTCGGGCAGCCAAGGGTTACTGTGACGGGATTCGACTTGATCCCCCAAGCGCCACACTAGGCCTTACTGTCATTCCTGCGCTTGTGTTTCTATTCCTTAGGGATTGTGCTACAAATGACGTTCCATATTTACATACAGGCCTGTACACTAACAGCTACAATGTACATCAAAGTCCAAAGTTTACCAGTACCTTTACTTACCTTCCACCTGCATCCGTAATGATGCTAAGATTCTTCCACTTTATGTAAAAAGGACCATTTGTGTAAACTTTACGCACAGGAAAACATTCCCTTATGAAAAGGAATCACTTGGGGCACCTGGGTGGCTCAGTGGGTTAAGCCTCTGCCTTCAGCTCAGGTCATGGTCTCAGGGTCCTGGGATTGAGCCCCACATCAGGCTCTCTGCTCAGCAGGGAGCCTATTTCCCCTTCTCTCTCTGCCTGCCTCTCTGCCTACTTGTGATCTCTGTCTTCAAATAAATAAATAAATAAATAATCTTAAAAAAAAAAGAAACTAAGAAATTAGATAATTTTGTCAAAACTGGAGGATGGAAACCTGAACCCTAGAAACTTAGCTTGCTTACTTCTCAGAGCTTGGCTTCTTGCCTCCCTAAATTGGGTTCCAGAGGTGGGCAAAGCTGTCAGAGTAAGGGCGTTGGATGGGGTGTCCAGGCAGGATGCTTGGATCTCTGGATTGCCCACACTAGAGAGTTCTTCAGGCCCATATCCAGCTCTCTGCTCGGCAGGGGAGCCTGCTTCCCCCTTCCCTCTGCCTGCCTCTCTGCCTACTTGTGATCTCTCTCTCTCTGTCAAATAAATAAATAACATCTTTAAAAAGAAATCCTGTACTCTTTGGCGGCCACTCCCCATTCTTTTCTTCCGGAAGCCCCTGGCAACCACGAATCTACCTTCTGTCTATGTCTATGGATTTGCCTATTCTGGACATTTCTTGTAAATGGAATCACACAACATGTGGACCTTTGTGTTTGGCTTCTTTCACTGAATACAATGCTTTCAAGGTTCCTCCATGTCCTAACATGTCTCAATACTTAATTCTTTTTGTGACTGATTCCATTGTATGGACAGACCACAGTTTGTTTATGTATTCCTCAGTTTATGGACATTTGGATTGTTTTCACTTTTTGGTTATTATGAGTAATGCTGTTATGAACATTCATGCACAAGTGTTCATTCCTTCTTGCAGCTCAGACCTTCTGTGTCTGATCACTTTCCTTCTGTCTGAGTTGCATCCTTTAGAATTTCCTTCCAGAATTAGCAGAGTGAAGCTCTGCTAATGGCAAACTCTCTTAGTTTTTACTTGTTTGAAAATTTGCTCTTGAACTCTAGGTCAGAAGTTATTTAACTTTTTTAGAAGTTATTTTTTAAGTAATTTGTATGCCAACGTGGGACTGAAACTCATGACCCCGAGATGAGATCAAGAGTCACGTGCTCTAGCAATGGACCCATCCAGGTACCCCAGAAATTCTTTTCTTTTTTCTTTTTTAAGATTTTACTTATTTATTTGAGAGTGAGAGAGAGTACGTGTGAGGGTAGAGGGGCAGAGGGAGAAGTAGACTCCCCACTGAGCAGGGATCGCAAAGAGGGGCCTGATCCCAGGACCCTGGGATCATGATCTGAGTTGAATGCAGACCCTTTAACCAACTGAGCCACCCAGCCTCCCCCATAAATTATTTTCTTTCATCATGTTCAAGATATCATTCCACTGTCTTCTAGTTTCCATTACTGCTGGTGAGAAGACTGCTCTTTTATTTCTAGGGCCACCTGGGTGGCTCAGTTCAGTTAAGCATCTGTCTTCGGCTCAGGTTATGATGTCAAGGTCTTGAGATCAAGCCCCACATCGGGCTCCTTGCTCAGCAGGGAGTCTCCTTCTCCCTCTCCCTCTGCCCCTCCCCATACTCATGCTCTCTCTCTCTCTCCCTCTCTGTCTCAAATAAATAAATAAATAAATAAATAAATAAAATCTTTATGTTAAAAAAGATTTTATTTATTTATTTATTTGTCAGAGAGAGAGAGAGAGAGAGACCGCGCGCACAAGCAGGCAGAGAGGGAGGCAGAGGCGGAGAGAGAAGCAGGCTCCCTGCCAAGCAAGGAGCCCAATGCGGGACTTCATCCCAGGACCCTGGGATCATGACCTGAGCTGAAGGAATAAATACCATCTTTTTAAAAAAAGATTTTCTTTCTAGACTTGTCACTCTAAAGTTTTATTGTAATATAGCTACATGTGGATTCTTTTTAAAATTAGTTAATTAATTTGTCAGAGAGAGAGAGAGCACACAAGCAGGGGGAGCAACAGGCAGAGGGAGAAGCAGGCTCCCTTCTGAGTAGGGAGCATGATGGGGGATTCAAACCCAGGCCCCTGGGATTATGACCTGAGCTGAAGACAGATGCTTAACCAACTCAGCCACCAGGCATCCCTACATGTGAATTTTATTTTATTTACTTTGCTTGGGATTCTCTGGGCTTCCAGAACTTGTGGATTGATGCCTCACCAGTATTGGGAAATTCTTAACCATTATCTTTCAAATCTCGCCCTTGCCACATTCTCTGGTCATTTCCTTCTAGAACTCTGATTAAGCTACGTTAGACAGTTTCAGTGTATCCTCCATGTCTCTCAACCTCTTTTGTCTTTTTGCCCCTCTTTTCTGCATTCTGGGTCACTTCAGTTCCATATTCCAATGCCTTTCTGGGATTCCATTTTCCCTTAGGCTTTGGACTAATTTATAACTCCGTTGTCATATATTTCTGATATATTTTTTAAGATTTTATTTATTTATTTGACAGAGATCACAAGTAGCCAGAGAGGCATGCAGAGAGAGGGGGGGAAACAGGCTCCCTGCTGAGCAGAGAGCCCGATATGGGGCTCGATCCCAGGACCCTGAGATCATGATCTGAGCTGAAGGCAGAGGCTTTAACTGAGCCACTCAGGCGCCCCTATTTCTGATATTGTTAAGGAGATGTTTAATATCTTTTATGAAGCATTTGCAGTTGCTTTCAGTGGGGAGGTTGGTCTGAATAACTATCTAGCATAACTTACTAGAAATGGAAGTCCCACCATCCTCCTCATTCCTCTGCTTGGTATATATTCTCCCTTCCCTGCTGATCCAAACTGGAGCCATTCTCCAAAGACAGCCTCCACTTCCACCTTTCCACCTTCACTGTTCCTTCTTGCGCTTTTGAACCTTCCTACCCCAGAACTAGAATTGATTGTCTCCCATTCGGTGGCAGTACCTTGGGACTTCTCTTGCATTGTTTACTTATCAAGTAAATGTATGGGTTGATTTATTGGCCCCCACACTAGATGATCAGCTCAGGAAAGGCAGGAATAGCCCTGAGCAGAGGCTCCAAATCCTGACAAATCAGTGGGGTGTGGTGGGGATGGGAGAAATTCAGGTTCTGGAAGTAGTTTCTGATTCTGACCAGGTATTTGGGGGTGCAGTTTAAGACTCCTCCCCGAAACTGCTTCATTAAATCCCTGTTGGCCCTAACGGACCTCCTGCTCAGAGCTGGAGGCTGCTTGGAGAGGGAAACTCCCACCTTGGAAACCCAGGATCTGAGATCTGCTTGGGGCTGACGAGGAGGCTCGAAGGCGCCTGTATTACCTCAGTCGGTCGGTAGGTGGCAGCACACACATACCCATTGCAGCTCTAGGAGTTGTTTGTTCACTTCCTGGTCCTCCGGGGCCCGAGCTGGGCACTGGGGCGTGTGATTGACCCAAGCTGGACAATACAGAAGGGCCAAAACAGGATATGGTAAACAACTCCCCTCTAACGCTCTCCCTGTCACCTCTCCCCTTGGGTCCCCTGCTACCGCAATACCCACCAAAGTCCAGTTTCCAGTCCAATGTTTGCTGTCTGCTTAGTCTCCGCCCTTGCTATACCACCTTTTCAAATGCTCCCCATTTCCATCGCTCTCGTAACTGTCCTCAGCTAAAAAAATTTTTTTGAACCGGTTACAGTGATCTTAAACTTTAGATATGTACATATACTCTGGTTTCTCTTCAGATCAAATAAATCTTTCGCCTTTAAACTTTATATATGATAATGAGTGCCAAGAAAAGTCTGAACCCATACTGTGCCTTTTTTTTTTTTTTTTTTAAGATTTATTTATTTGCGAGAAAGAGCGCGAGCATGCTGCACATACACAGGCCAAAGCAGGGTAGGGGGGCGGAGAGAGTCTTAAGCCGACTCCAGCCGACTCTGGGCTGAGTTCCCAGCCCCACAAGGGGCTTGATGCGGTGGTAGATGCGCGGCTCGATCTCACAACCCTGAGATCAAGAGGAAACCAAAAGTCAGATGTCCAACCAACTGCGCCCCCGCCAGGTGCCCTCCCAACACTGTGCTTCTTACAGGCTCCTTCCTATCCCCAGGCCTGACCAGTGCACGTTAACAATTCTACCTAATGTCTGTCTCCCCCAAAGTCTGGGTGGTCCTGGGGGTCGCAGGCCATTTATACTAAATGTCCTAGCCCAGATACTCCTCAGGTTAAATAGTAAGTGTCACTAAGTGATGGTTTCATCCCTTAGCCTTAAGAATCTGCAGAGGGAAGGAGGATGTCTTGGCCCCTTGCCTTCTAGAAATTCTTAGAAGAGTTGGCCTCAGATTTTCATGAGCATCAGAATCATGTTTTGGGAGGGGGCGTGGTATTTTGATTTGGCAGAACTGGGGTGGGGCACCATAGTTTGCATTTTTAACAAGCGCTCTATGTTATTCTGACCTCTTTTTGAGAATCTCCTCTAAAGTCAAGATCCATATAGATGGGGCGCCTGGGTGCTCAGTGGGTAAAGCCTCTGCCTTCGGCTCAGGTTGTGATCTTGGGCTCCTGAGATTGAGCCCCACATCGGGCTTTCTGCTCAGCAGGAAGCCTGCTTCCCGTCCCCTCTCTGCCTACTTGTGGTCTCTCTCTCTCTCTCTGTCAAATAAATAAATAAAATCTTTTTAAAAATCCATATAGACAATTGATTTTCTTTCATCTCCATTTAAATTCTCAGCAACATCTCAGACTTAGCAACTAAAGTGCAACTCTTGGGGCGCCTGGCTGGCACAGTCAGTGGAGTTTGTGACTCTTGATCTCAGGACTGTGGGTTCAAGCTCCATGTTGAGTGCAGAGATGACTTAAAAATTAAAAGCTTTAAATAAATAGAAAATTTAAAAAGTGCAACTCTTGATACCCTCCCAAATTTGTCCACTGCCCACACAACTTTCCCAGTCTCAGTGAATGATTCCATATTCCACCTAGTTACACCGGGAACCCGGAAGTCTTTTTTTTTTTTTTTTTTTTTTTTTTTTGAGGTAAACTCTACGCCTGATGAGGTGGGGCTCAAACTCATGACCCTGAGATCAAACTCATGACCCTGAGATCAACAGTCACTTGCTCAACCGACTGAGCTGGCGGGTACCCCCTGGAAGTCATTCTTTTTTTTTTTTTTTTTTAAGATTTTATTTATTATTTATTTGACAGACAGAGATCACAGGTAGGCAGAGAGGCAGGCAGAAAGAGAGGAAGGGAAGCAGGCTCGCTGCAGAGCAGAGAGCCCAATGCGAGGCTCTATCCCAGAACCCTGGGACCATGACCTGAGCCGAAGGCAGAGGCTTTAACCCACTGAGCCACCCAGGCGCCACTATTTATTTATTTTTAAAGTAAGCTCTACACTCAGCTTGGTGCTTGAACTCACAACCTTGAGATCAAGAGTCACATGAGTCACACGCTCTAGCATCTGAGCCAGACAGGCGCCCCGATGGGGTCTGTGAAAGATTTCCCTTGTGAGTGGAGTAAGCTCCAGCTCCCGTGGCCGGCGGCGTGGGGGTGGTCCCCACTTCACCTCTAAATCCTCTTCCCCCACTCCTTGTGGTCCCTCTCACTTGGACTGGCTACAGGGCCCAGTAGAAAATGAAAATGTGGAGCACATTAAGAATGTCAAGATGTAACAGTTAACCCCCCGGGGTGTGTTAACCCAAGGGTGGGGCCCTTCTGAGTACAGAGCCTTCTGCTACCCGCCCTGCCTCTGCCTGGAACTGTCTGTCCCAGTTTATCAGACCCGGCTCGCAGCTCAAATGTCACCTCTGCAGAACTGTGGCTGAATTTAAAGTAGTTTCACCCAGCTCCTCTCAATCCCGTCTCCCTGTATCACATCACTGGGTGTTCCTATCTCCTCTGCACCTGGCCGTCTCTGAAATGATCTCACTTGTTTACTTGTGTATTGTGTCTCTCCCCACTTCCCCCCACTGCCAGAACATAAACTCAATGCAGGACCCCTCCTGCCACGTCACTTTGGTATCTCCAGCACCCAGAGCTTCAGACTAGGCACACAATAAATGTTTCATGAGTAGAGGAGTATATATGCTGAAGACCGCCCTCCAGGAACTGGTGTAGTGTAGAGGAGTCCTACAGCTGGCAGGAGGGGGGCAGTGTTTGTTTAATTATTTAAATTTATTTTTTTTAAAGATTAACATTTAAAAAAAATTTAAGTATTTTATTTATTTATTAAAGAGAGAGAGAGAGAGCACGGGGTCGGGGACACAGAGGGAGAGGGAGAAGCAGACTGACTCCCCGCTGAGCAGGCAGCCCAAGGTGGGGCTCTATCCCCAGACTCTGGGATCACGACCTGAGCCGAAGGCAAATGCTTAACAGACTGAACCACCCAGGCACCTCTTCAATTTTTTTTTTTTTTAAATTAAGTAAACTCTACCTCTTGTAGGGCCTGAACTCATAACCCTGAGATCAAGAGTCATGTACTCCTCCAACTGAGCCAGGCAGGCTCGCCTGTTTTTTAATTTGAGTTGCATTTGAATGCCTTTGGGCATTACAGATAACCATAGGCTGCTTTCTTCCCACTGTCCTAAATTCCATCCCAATTCACACACTTTAGCTCCTGTCTTTGCTACGTGTGAGCTGGGATGAACACATCGCATTTGCATTTTAGTAGCTGTGTGATCAAGAACAAATTATTTGACCTCTCTGAGCCTTTCCTCTTCATCTGCCCAATGAAGATAATGATATTATCAACTAGTTGGATTATTTTGAGATTAATGAAATAATACCCATAAATTGCATGTAAATACTAAAATGTGCAGTAAGTACTACTGTTATTAGTTTTTTTTTTTAAAGATCTTATATACTTATTTGACAGAGAGAGAGAGAGAGAGATCACAAGTAGGCAGAGAGGCAGGCAGAGGGGGAAGCAGGCCCCCCACTGAGCAGAGAGCCCAATGTGGGGTTCGATCCCAGAACCCTGGGATCATGATCTGAGCCAAAGGCAGAGGCTTAACCCACCGAGCCACCCAGGTGCCCCTTGTTGTTAGTTTAACAGAGGCATGGGAAGGCCATGGGGTTCTGGTTCTAGCTCTTCACCTACTACATGTATGACTTTGGCCAACTGACTCTACCTGCCTTAGCCTCCATGTCCTCTTCCACAAAATGGTGGAAGCTATACAGTGACAGCTCTTTGACAGTATTGGTGGGATTATCAGAGCAAATTTGAGATGAAGGTTTGGGTTATTCTTACCTCTCCCTAAAGGAGCAGTGGGAGGGAGCCATAGGAGGGGCCCAGGGACAGTCCCTCATATAGCCACCAGGGACTTGCTCCCCCTCATGTTGTACCCAGGACTCCTCAGGAGACACAGCTGGGTCCACAGGGCCCAAACAGAGACAGCTCTTGGTGTCACCGTCCCAAATGTCCCTCCAGATGAGAAAGGAACAAAAATCTGATTTCACAGATAAGCAAGTCACCTTCCCCCAACCATGCAAACCAAACCAAATAAATAAACCAGTAACCCACATTTGTGCCTTCCACAGGATGTAGGCTCCAGCGGATGGAGTCCGGGACGTGCTACCCGCAAATATGGCACCGGGACATATCGAATATTTCAAGTCAAAGAAATTCAAAACATGACGGGTGGACAAAGGGTTTTCCAATGCCCTGAAGCGGGTCATAAAGCTGCCACGTGAGAAGTGCTCTCTGAACCTGCTGGAAAGAAGGAAGCTTATCTCTGAAGACCGAGGGATACTGGGAAGTATCTGAATACTGAAGATACTGAATGAACAGCCCTTGCTACATTTCTCTCAGTTGACGATATTTACCTCATACTCTTTATCCTATATCTGTCTACAGCTTTCTACTCTTCATCAAACCTAGCAGAAAGCCACTCAGGTTTAACTATTCCTTCCTTCCTTCCTTCCTTCCTTCCTTCCTTCCTTCCTTCCTTCCTTCCTTTCTTTTTAAAATTTATTTATTTGTCAGAGAGAGAGCACAATCAGGGGGAGCGGCAGGCAGAGGGAGACGCAGACTCCCCGCCGAAAAGAGAGGCCAATGTGGGACTCCGTCCCAGAACCCTGGGACCATGACCTGAGCAGAAGGCCTGAGCCACCCAGGCGTACCAGGTTTAACAATTTCTTTGGGTCTTCATTTCCTCCTGCAGGCTCCCATGCCACTTACAACTCACCTTAAATAAATCTGTATGCTTTTTGTCTCATTAATCCGCCTTTTATTACAGGGGTTCCTAGTGGAGAACTTGAAAAAATAGAGGAGGGGCGCCTGGTGGCTCAGTGGGTTAAGCCTCTGCCTTCGGCTCAGATCATGATCTCAGGGTCCTGGGATTGAGCCCCGAGTTGGGCTCTCTGCTCAGCAAGGAGCCTGCTTCCTCCCTCTCTCTCTGCCACCTCTCTGCCTACTTGTGATCTCTCTCTCTCTGTCAAATTAAAAAAAAAAAAAACTTAATAAAAAAGAAAAAGAAACAATATAAAAAAAGATAGAGGAAAAGATATTTTCCTTCTCCTACACAGCCCTCTATCCATACTTACTGACCCTACACACTTGTAGGCTGTGGGCCTCATCAATCCATCCCACGCTAGCCATTTGGTTACCAAGAGTCTGACCTTGGGTAAGGTTGGGATTGTGGAGGTCTGGTGGTCTGGAGGGCCTTCTAAGCCTGCCCTAGCTCTTTCCTCCTTTGCCTTCAGTGCCATGCCCTCCTCCTGCTCTCATCAGCCATCAGCTTCAACGTTCCCAGTGCTGGGCTTTCCCTATGCCAGTTCCCACTGAATAAATGTCTAGTCTGGTGTCAGGGAGTGGAGGTTTAGAGGTGAGGCTCTTGACCCAGGCTGACCCTGTTTGAATCCAGACTCCACTTCTTACTAGGAGTCTGGCCTCGGGTAAGTTCATAGAAGCCTCAGTTTCTTTACTTGGGAAGTGAGAAAAAAAGCTAATCATAGTACCTACTTCAGAGGGTGGCTGTGTGCATCAGACAAGATCATGGATGTGAAGCTGTTGCATGGTGGAGGTGTGACATGGAGTAACTGCCCCCCTCCAAGGTTGCTAAATAGGGATCAACTTTTAAAATATCTAAGAACTTTTCTTCTTGGCCAAACATAGAACAATCTGAGTCCCAAATTGTTTTGGTCTTTTCTATGTCGTCTTATCCCTCCAATAAGTGAAAGAACAGAGCATTGACTGGTGTGGATATTTTTTTAAGTCACCAAATTGAATTTCTGCTTTTAATTGAAGTAATAGATATCCACAGACTAACAGTCAAACTATTCTACATGGATTTTTGTGAAAAATGGCAGTCCCCTTCCTTAGTTCATCTCACCTCTAATCCTTATTATTTGGAGGTAACTGCTTTCACCTCTAGCCTTTCTTCTTTATTTTTTATTTATTTATTTTTTTAAAAGATTTTATTTATTTGACAGACAGAGATCACAGGTAGGCAGAGGAAGGCAGAGAGAGAGAGGGGGAAGCAGGCTCCCCGCTGAGCAGAGAGCCCGATGCGGGGCTCGATTCCAGGACCCTGGGACCATGACCTGAGCCGAAGGCAGAGGCTTTAACCCACTGAGCCACCCAGGCGCCCCTCTTCTTTATTTTTAATCATGTCTATTTCCGATATTTCTTAGTTCTAAATAGTATGCTCATACTAATACGTCTCTCTCTCTTTTTTAAGATTTTATTTATTTATTTATTTATTTATTTATTTGACAGACAGAGATCACAAGTAGGCAGAGAGGTGGGCAGAGAGAGAAGGAAGCAGGCTCCCTGTCGAGCCAAGAGACAGATGCCGGGCTCGATCCCAGGACCCTGAGACCATGACCTGAGCCAAAGGCAGAGGCTTAACCCACTGAGCCACCTAGGCACCCCTCATACTAATACTTCTTCTTTTTTTTTTTTTTTTTTCAAATGGAGACATTACCTATTGAGTTCCCCTTGGTAAGAAGACTTAGATCTCTGGTTATCCCTCTTTCCTTTCCTATGCCCTCACTATATACTTCTGTTAAACATTTTTGTTAGTGGGGCACCTGGGTGGCTCAGTTGGTTAAGCGACTGCCTTTGGCTCAGGTCATGATCCTGGAGTCCTGGGATCGAGTTCCACATCAGACTCCCTGCTCGGCAGGGAGTCTGCTTTTCCCGCTGATCTCTCTCCACTCATGCTCGCTCTCTCTCTCTCAAATAAATAAATAAAATCATTTAAAAAATTTTTTTATTAGATCAATATTCAGTTTTTATGTTATGGTGACTGTAAATATTTTTCACAGTTAAGCTATGTTACCGAGTAACATTACTATCATCAGATTTTTTCCTTATGGGGCACCTGGCCAACTCAGTGGTGGGGTGTGTGATTCTTGATCTCAGGGTTGTGAATTTGAGCCCCACATTGAGTGTGGAGATTGCTTAAAAAAATAAGATCTTTATTATATATATATATATATATATATTTAAGATTTTATTTATTTATTTGACAGACAGAGATTACAAGTAGGCAGAGAGAGAGGAGGAAGCAGGCTCCCTGCTGAGCAGAGAGCCCGATGTGGGGCTCAATCCCAGGACTCTGAGATCATGATCTGAGCCGAAGGCAGAGGCTTTAACCCACTGAGCCACCCAGGCGCCCCTTTATTTTATATTTTTAAAGCCTTTATTTATTCATTAAAGAGAGAGAATACAAACAGGGAGTGGGGAGGGGCAGAGGGATAAAGAGAAGCAGACTCCTCCCTGAGAAGGGAGCCCAATGTGGGGCTCAATCCCAGGACCAGGAGATCATGACCTGAGCCAAAGGCAGATGTTTAACCACCTGAGCCACCCAGGTGTCCCCCCAAAAATAGAATCTTAAAAAATATTTTCTCTTATAATTTTGTCCATTGAGGTAAATTTTCTTTCCCTCCCTTCCCCCCCTTTCCTCCCTCCCTCCCTTCCTTCCTTCCTTCCTTCCTTTCTTTCTTTCTTCCTTCCTTCTTTACTTGGTTTTCTATATTCTTTTTTAAAAAAGATTTTATTTATTTAATTGAGAGAGAGAGAGTGGAGGCGGTGCAGAGGGAGAAGCAGACTCCCCTCTGAGCAGGAGGCTGGACCCCAGGACCCTGGGATCAGGACCCTCAGATCAGGACCTGAGCAGAAGAAGGCAGATGCTTGACCCACTGAGCCATCCAGGCACTCCTTGGTCTTTTGTATTCTTGTCACTGATTTTTCCCCTGCAAACACTTTGGAGAAATATAAAAGTCTCTTTCAGACGTACTAGTATTCCATCAGGTTTCTTTCTGGCTTGGCAACAACCTTCCTGGGGCCTCTTTTCTCCTGTATCCTCTTGCGTTTCATCTGGATTGGGTGATTTTAGGCCTGCTGCATAGCTGCATCCCGGAATGACTCTACATGCTCACCCTGGGAAATGTCTTCACTTCTTTCTCAGGCTGGATGTCTGATTTCTGGATCTCAAGCCTCCCGTTTTCTTGTTTTACTCTCTTCGTTTTGCTGTAGAGCATTTTTTGGTGGCTTCCAGGAAAGAATCTTTGGAAAATGGACTTTTGTGAGAGCTTGCAGGTCTAAATGTCATTTTCCTCTTTCATGGTTGAGTAATGATTTGGGTGGATATAGATTTCTAGGTTCAAAACCCTCCTCTCAGAATTTTCGGGGCATTACCCCTTACTCTGGTGTTTTGGAGAAAAGGATCATTCCAATTTCCAATCCTTCATATGTGACTTCTTTTTCTTCTTTGAAAACCTGTAAGAGCTTCTCTTTATCCCTGTGTCCTGAAATTTCACAGTGCTGTACCCGGCAGCAAGCTTTTTCCATCCATTGTGCTGGGCCCTCTCAGTTTGGACAGTTAGGCCCTTAGAACTGTAAGGGCCTCTTCAGCCAGAGCAGCCCCAGCCCGGTTGAACTAGGTGATAGGCTGGTTCAAATGTCTACTAGGGTAAATTGTAATTCAACTGGTCACCTAGCATGACTGTGCGGCTTTCTCTGTGTGTTACAATTTCATTGGCCGCCTATGTGTGGCCAGGCCCAACCACATGGCCTTTGCTCTATAAAAGTTAGTCTGGAAAGCAGGGAGGGGTGGTTCTCTCTCTCTCGGGGGCGGCCCCGACCGGTCTGTTTGACGGTCCGTTTGATTCTTGATGCTTGGTGCAAAATAAAGCTTTGCTTGACTTTCGCTTTGTATCAGTCTCGCTCCTTTAATCACGGACCCATTATTGGGGTACCCATTTTGGGGGGGCCCAACATGAACCAGAAAAAGTTTCCATGCTATTTCTTTAATATGCTCTTTCTTCCATCTCCCCCCTGTTCTTTCTGGAAACTCTGCTATTCAGATATTGGATTGATCCTTCTATTTTCTTATCTGTTCTTTCTTATTTTTCTTTTCATCTATTCAAAAAATCCTTATTTAGTGCCTCTTATGTGTCATTTATTATTCTAGGGGTTAAGGATACGGAAGGGAATAGAGGGGAGCTTGGGTGGCTCAGTTGTTAAGTGTCTGCCTTTGGTTCAGGTCATGATCCTGGTGTTCTGGGATCTAGCCCCACGTTGGGCTCCCTGCTCAGCAGAGAACCTGCTTCTCCCCCTCCAGCTCCACCATGCTCGTGTTCCCTCTCTCGCTGTCTCTTTCAGTCGAATAAATAAATACAATCTTTAAAAAATTAAAAAAAAAAAAGAAGGGGGTAGACCTGAGAGAATCTCTGCTCTCATGGAATTAACATTACATTTTAGAAAGTGGTAAGTACTAAGGAGAAAAATAAAATTAGGGAAAGAGGCTAGAAAGTTCAGAATACTGAACTCTGTGATTTTGGGGTTTTTAAAAAGATTTTATTTATTTATTTGACAGACAGAGATCACAAGTAGGCAGAGAGGCAGGCGGGGGTGGGAGGGAAGCAGGCTTCCTGCTGAGCAGAGAGCCTGATGTGGGGCTCCATGTGGGGCTCAATCCTAGGAGCCCAAGATCACAACCTGAGCCAAAGGCAGAGGCTTAACCCACTGAGCCACCCAGGTGCCCCTGATTTTAAACAGGGTGATCAGGGAAGATCTTACTGAGAAATTAATATTCAAGGAAAGACCAGAGGGTGAGGGGGCAAACCACATGGGTGGATATTTGGGAAAGAATGAGGCAGCAAGAACAACATATACATAGTGCCTAAGTGGGGCAGGCTGACACAGGAGCAGGACTTTGGGATCAAGGTATAGCAGGTCATTGTGCCCAGAGAGAAGGGACACAGTGGACAGAGAGGAATGAGGTCTGAGAGGTGAGGTGATGATGGTTTTTAGTGTGAATGACAGGGAAAACCACTGGAGGGTTGCAGTAGAGGACTTATGTTATCTAACTGACCTTGTAACGGGATCACCATAGTTCCTCTGACGACTGTAGGGGGTCAGGGTGGAAGCAGCACACTTAGGAGCTCTTGCCATGATTAAGGAGAAAGTAAAGGTGGACCTTGGACCAGGGTGGCTTTTTATCGTTTTTTGGGAGATTTCTTGTCATTTTATTTCCTAACTCTTTTATTGAATTTTTCATTTCTGCTTAAGACATTTTAACTTTCAAAAGTTATTGTTGTTTTTTTTTAAGATTTTATTTATTTATTTGACGGAGACATGGCAAGAGAAGGTATATGATCAGGGGGAGTGAGAGAGGGAGAAACAGGCTTCCTGCTGAGCACGCAGCCCGAACTGGGGCTCGATCCTAGGACCCTGGGGTCATGATCTGAGCTGAAGGCAGAAGCTAACGACAGCCATCCAGGCGCCCCCAAAAGTTACTTCTTAATCTCTGAATATTATTTTCTCTTTTTTGGCATCTGATGCTTCCTGTTGTCCTTATTTCCTGAGGTAATCTCGTATCTGTGGATATTGATTACAATTCTTTTGATGGCTTCTTCTATTATTTCCATTATTTCTGGTTCCTCTGAATTCCACTTGCTGTTTTTTTATTTTGTTTTGCTTTGTTTTGGGGCGGGGTGTTTCTGTCTCACAGGTTTCTATCAATGTCTGGTTATTTTTGGCATCCATTCATACATAAGAGCTGAGTGGAAGCTGTGTGTGTTTGGGGCTTCTGGAATGATGGACTCTTCTGTGGGATATCTGGGCTGGAACATGACCTTTGTATGTTGGGGAGACTCCAGTCCTATTTTTGGTTCGTGTAGGTTTTTTCCCACTGAGCTGGAATAAGCCTGCCTCCGACCAGAATGTTAGCTTTTACCAAACCTTCCCATTTACAGCATGGTATCTATTTCCTTATCTGTGCCAGATACGTTAAAAGAGTTTGTTTAGTCTTTTCAGAGGAGAACCCTCCACTTTACTACCTGGGTGGGAAAGGGGTTTAGCCTTTGACTGCTCTCTAAAGTGCCTTGTAACAAGTCCTGTTTTCAACTCCATCTCCATCTTCATCTTGGTACCTAGTGATTCCAATTCCAGAGTTTTTGTGGTACACCTTAGCCTTAGTCAACTTGTTTCCCGGCTTTCCCACTCTAGGACGTTGTTTTCTCTATTCTACTAAAGTCATTTCCATTTATCTGTGCTCTCCAGGTTCCAAGATGGTATATATTTTTTTCTTTTCTTTTCTTTTCTTTTCTTTTCTTTTCTTTTCTTTTCTTTCTTTCTTTCTTTCTTTCTTTTTCTCCCTTTCTTTCTTTCTTTTTTTCTTAAAGATTTTATTTACCCATTGGACAGAGATCACCAGGCAGAGAGGTAGGCAGAGAGAGGAGGAAGCAGGCTCCCCGCTGAGCAGAGAGCCCGATGAGGGGCTCAATTCCAGTACCCTGGGATCATGACCTGAGCCGAAGGCAGAGCCCTTAACCCACTGAGCCACCCAGGCGCCCCCAAGATGCCTTTTTTTTTTTTTAAGATTTTATTATTTATCTATTTTTTGAAGATTTTATTTATTTATTTGCCAGAGATAGAGGCAGAGAGCACAAGCAGGGGGAATGCAGAAGAGAGAGAGTAGCAGACTCCTGGCCAGGCAGGGAGCCTGATGGGGGGCTTGATCCCAGGCCCCGGGGGGATTATGACCTGAGCAGAAGTCAGGCCCTCAACCAACTGAGCCACCCAGGTGTTCACCTTTCTCATCCTTTTACTGTCATCTTAGTAGGGCTGAGAGAGGGAGAAGAGGTAAATGTGTCATGTGTATCCATGTTGATTCAATCTGCCACATTTACCCTCAATGTCTTTACAATGTTTACAGTCTGTGTTCTTCCTCTCAAGAGTTCTTTTCACTGCTTACAATTGTATTCTGCTTGGACTGGGGTTTGATGAGGCAAAGGATAACAAAGGAATAGAAGATACACAGCCTTCCCAAAATTTACATTCCACTTGACTCTCTCAGGGTAGGGTAAGGGCTATTTTCCATTTTGTGATTTCTGTCAACTACTCTTTTCAAAAGCAGGGAAGTCCTCATTACCCCCTCCTACCTGTTTTACGTATTTTGGCTGAGGGAGCTGGAAGGCTGGGTGGGGTCCTCAGGAAAACCCTAGGATGGAAAAGTCTGAATCATAACCCACAGTCATTGCTGGGTCTGTGGCAGTAGAGATTACCAAATTCAATTTCCTTATTTTATAAAAGGAAACTGAAAGCCAGAGAGCTTTAGTTGATTTGGATCAACTTCGGTCTCCTGAAAAATACTCTAATAATATCCTAAAAATGGAAACTCTTAGCAGTCGAGGGGCATGTGGGTCTAAAGTTCCCGTTGCTCGAAAGCTGCAGGGATGTGGGGGTGGGGGGGGGGGGGGGGGGGGGAGCCTTGCCCCTTGCTTTTCCTCAAAGGCCAAAGGTCATTTCAGAGGTCTCATAACTGTACTGTTTTATTTTTTGTAACACTCGTCAACATTTAAAATTATGTAATTATTTTTACTATTTATCTGACCCCCCCCCCACCGGAACGTAAGCCTCATGAGAGAAAGGGTCTTTCCTGTCTCGTTTGCCATTTAATCCTCAGAGCAAACTGGGAATCGAAGTAGTCTGGCTCCAAAACCCGCGCTTTCAACCACTGCATTATATTGCTATCTAGTGAATACAGCAGAGAATGGACTTCTGCACACACACGGAGACGAGAGGGCAAGAAAATATACCCTCCGTCGGGGAAACCAGCAGGTGGAAAACATCCGGACGTAAGCGTATTGCGCCCTTGTGACCTTTCTCTCCGGAAGCACTTGCCGCTCTCCGGCGCGAGTGCGCACGCGCTGTCGTCGGGGTCGCTCTGGGCCGCGAGCGGAGAGGGGATTTAAGGGAAGGTTCCGCCTCCAGGGCTGAAAGGCGCCTGCGCCGACGGGGCTCCTTTCTAGACGCGCTTTCTCGCTTCCTCCCTCCCTCGCCTGCGCGCGCCGGGTGGGCGTGGGAGGAGGCGGGGAATTGGGGAGGGGAGCGAGGGGGCGGGTGTCGCGGGAGGGAAGGAGCGAACCGGAGAGCGTCGTCCTGAGAGGAGTGAAGGCGGCAAAATGGCGGACCGCTTCTCCCGCTTCAACGAGGATCGAGACTTTCAGGTAAACACGGGCGTCGCCGAGAATCCGGGAAGGCTCTGGCGGAGCCGGGACGTCCTCATTCCCCGCTCCTAGTTCTTTTCCTTCCAAGCTCTGCTCTGGCTTACGAACTGGCTTGCTCTTCTCCCGCCTCCAGTTCCTCCAGGGGCCTCCCAAGCTTGAGGCGAGGCCGCATCTCCTCTCACCTCGTATTCTCTTACCTGTTAAGCTCAGGCCGCCGGGTTTGCAGCTTCGGCCTGCTCGGGCGGGTTTCGGAAGCCTAGGTGGGCCGCAGACTGGGGACGGTGCTCCCCTCGGGTGCGCCGGGCCTGTGAAGGCGCCGGGCGGACTCCCGGGGGGGAAAGAGGGATGGGTTGGGAGGGCTTCGGGCGGGTGTTGCTGAGACCAGGGCTTCCGAATCTCTGGGATTTGCTCGCAGGGCTCTTTTTCGGGTCGTCCTTCGTCTATCGTCAGTATGATAAATCCCTTTCATTCTGTGGCTTTCCATTTCTTCCCATGGAAAAAGGATCCTTGAGTTATCAGCCGCCTCCTTGGTTGGTCAAACATTGAGATTTCTCTAGGCGTAAATGTTGCTGTTATTAGGCCGTTCATCTTGCTTGGAAAAGAGTAAGTTACAGGACTGTGGTCGCTGTAAGCTTAGCCCCAAATCCTCCCTCGAAAGATTTTAAGAAGCGTAATGATAAGGGACTTCGTTAGCGCGTGAGAACTAGCTCCAGAAGCTCCTTTTTTTCTTTCTTTAGTTGCAAATGCTATTTGGAAAAATGTCCTTGTGATGACAGGTTATTATCGAGGGAAAAATAAAGGCCAAATTAGAATAACGCGTCTTTCAGTTGTTTTAAAATACCTTCCTGTTGAGCATTGTTATCGCAGAAATCTCGGCGACTAAAAGGGATTTAGTCGAGATTGGCTGTTTCTAGGGTAAAATACATCCTCAGAGTCTCAAAGAAACCACTGCATTACTACCGCATATCCTGGCAACAGCAATTTGGGTCAGGAGAATGAACATCAGAACTCAAGTTTTTATCCCGCTGCAGATCTTCCTCCGAGTAACATGGGATACTGTAGATACGTTTCAGAAGGCAGTTTGAAGGGTTTGCGTTCCCTGAGATGATGGAGTTGGCAAATAAACAGATAAAGCAGTTAAACAACAGTCCAGTGCATGGAACGCTTGTGATAAGTTTTGCAGCAGTAAGGGATCAAGGGGCTGTTGAAAAACCTTGTGATCATGCGCCTGCTGTCTAACTGCAGCACAATACAGGATCTCAAGGTGTTTAAGAATATAGTGCAGGTGCAGGGAAGTTGAAGCAGTTCTTATATAGCCATTTGATCCCCGAGTTTTTTGTTTTTTTGTTTTTTGTGTTTTTTTAAGCCAGCCCCACGGGAGTAGGCTACAAGATGTGTGGGCTTTTATTGGTAATTTTTAAAGAGAGCTGTTAACTAAAATCTCAAGTGCTTTTCAGAGGAGAAAATTTCAAGGTGACCTAATAAAATTGAAAATAACTAACATGAACAATTAAGTGATGAGGGAAAATGGCTGTCAGCCACAGAATTTCAGCCGACTTAAACACATTTGCAGGGTCTTGAAAGAATTTGACACCTGGATAGCAGATTGTGAATGCTGTCACCTGAAAAAACTGAGAAAGCCTCTACCTTTTCTAGTAAGGTGGCTTTCTCTTCTGATGCTCTAGCTGGGTTTATCTGAAACCTGATGGGTAGTTCTTTGAAGATAGTACGTGTATTTTAAGTTTCTTTCCTGCTTGTATGTTGGAATAACCAACTCCTGCAGCTAGGAAAATGTTGGTTTTCTAAAATTCAGATCTCCTAATATGGGTAAAATAGGGTATTGGGAATGAAAACCTTTTAGACAACTAAAAGATGTTAAAACTTTTGTAAATTATTGTACTAACATTTCTATTTCTTTTCTTTTTTTTTTTTCAAGATTTATTTACTTATTTGACAGAGACACGGTGAGAGAATGAACATAAGCAGGGGAATAGGAGAGGGAGAAGCAGACTTCTGCTGAGCAGGGAGCCCAAGGTGGGGCTCAGTCCCAGGACTCTGGGATCATGACCTGAGCTGAAGGCAGAGCCACCCAGGCGCCCCTAACATTTCTATTTCTTTTTATTAAGATTTTATTTATTTATTTGATAGAGACACATAGTGACAGAGATAGCAAGAGAGCACAAGCAGGGAGGAGAGGGAGTCCGATGTGGGGCTCGATCCCAGGATGCTGGGATCCTGACCTGAGCCAAAGGCAGATGCTTAACCAACTAAGCCACCCAGACGCCCCTGTACTAACATTTCTTTTCTTTTTTTTTTTAAGATTTTATTTATTTATTTGACAGAGATCACAAGTAGGCAGAGAGGCAGGCAGAGAGAGAGGAGGAAGCAGGCTCCCCGCTGAGCAGAGAGCCCAATGCGGGGCTCCATCCCAGGACCCCGGGATCATGACCTGAGCCGAAGGTAGAGGCTTTAACCCACTGAGCCACCCAGGCGCCGCTGTACTAACATTTCTAAAAAGCATCTATTTAAAATAGTCAACTACAATAAATAAATAAAAAAAATACTTAAAGTAGTATTTCTTCCGGATGTTTTAATAAGAAAAAATACTGATTTTCATTAATGATATCCTTCAATTTAAAGTTATTAGAGAGAAAATGTAATAGCGTGCTTCTGTATATAGTATATCTAAAACATTTTAAGGTTGGGTTATTAAAATTAAATGTGGCCTCCTTTTAAGATTTTGAGTGATAAACGAGGTGAAACCATTGAGTACATTTGAAAACAAATCCAAAGTAGGTTTCCGAACAGTGCATGGATCCTGTTGCTTTAAAAAGATCTTACAGCACTAGAAATTTTTCTGTGTATCTTCTCCAGTAAGTTCTAGATGACTGTCATTTTTTGGCTTTAAATTGGCAAGATAACTAAAAATGATAAAATATTACTCTTTGCCAATTTACCATCACTTGCAAATTTTGGAGAGTTTGTGGTATCTTGAACTTAGTATGGAGTCAGAGGTGGATTCACTTATTTGGGAACACCTGAAGTTTCAAAGGTGTTTTATGTAATATGGTGAGGAGCTTAATTAACGGAGGCATGCCACCTGAAGCACTTATGAATATAAAGAGTAATCATTATTAAGGACATACATTTAAACATTTTCACTAACTTCATTTTAACAATAAATAGGCACCATTCTACACACTATATGTGTATTTTCTCATAGTCTTTGCAATAACTGTGAGGTAGGTACTATTAATGCTCATTTTCAAATGCGGCAGCTGAGGCGCAGAGATATACAGCTGGTATATATATATATATGGCCAGGTATATACAGCTGGTAGATGGCAGCACCTAGAGTCACATCCTGGCTCTTAAGACTCTTGAACCTATGCTCATGACCATTATCTCTACTGCCACTTACATATTTTATATAACTGTAATTGAGTCATCAAATACGGAGGATAAACTTACAAATTATGAAGAATAAGTGAGCTTTTAGAGAGGTTATACAGTTAGTTTTTACTGTGTTCCCCTTTGTCCAGAACGGTTTCTTGTTCTCCCAAGGACTTAGAAGGAGACTTCTGACAGTGATGAGTTACACTATCATAGAGGACATATTGTTAACTGTTATTTTAGTTCAGACATTGTTTTGTGTGGGTTTTTAAAAAAAATATATTTATTTATTTGTCAGAGAGAGAGAGAGCGCTCGCACACAAGCAGAGGGAGTGGCAGGCAGAGCAAGTAGAGGGAGAAGCAGGCTCCCCGCCAAGCAAAGAGCCCCATGCAGGACTCCATCCCAGGACCCTGGGATCATGACCTGAGTCAAAGGCAGTGGCTTAACCGACTGAGCCACCCAGGTGTCCCTTGTGTGGTCTTTTTTTTTTTAAACTCTTTTTTTTTTTTTTTTTGTAATTTTATTCATTTATTTGACAGATCACAAGTAGGCAGAGAGGCAGGCAGAGAGAGAGGGAGGAAGCAGGCTCCCCGCCGAGCAGAGACCCTGATGCGGGGCTGGATCCCAGGACCCCGAGACCATGTCCTGAGCCAAAGGCAGAGGCTTTAACCCACTGAGCCACCAGGCGCCCCTTGTGTGGTCTTCTTAAGTGATCTTTTTTTATCTTCGGAAATCTTAGTGGTTTAGACTCATGTATTTATTTTTTAATGTTTTAAGTTCTGACTACTGCTTTAAGAATCTGACCTCAATTTCTGAATGAGACACAACTTCTGCCTACATTTACCAGATTAAGGCATATTTGCCCACAGATTAAAATGTTACACAAACTAATGGAAAATACATAGTATATAAAACTTAAGATATAGATGTATTCAGTACTTTGAATTACAGGTTCCCTAAAGAAAGTTTTGTTTGTAGAGAGATGTACAACTGTAAGATGTTAAGATACACTCACTGCTCAGGTTTAGTGGTTGTGCAGCTATTAATGGTCATGCTCCTGAATGCTGTGAGGAAATGTGTTCTTCAATTCATGTTCCTGCAGAGAACTGGTGATTTAAAGTAGCCTTTCATTCTTGTTCTGAATGTGTTTTGCATTAGATTTCTAATAAGAAAGAGTTATGATAATCAATGAGTAATAAAACAAGAGAAAAAAAGTCTTAAAGTTCATAATAAAAATAAAATTACCCAAGGGTTTTCTATACTCTATGTAAGTAATCATAATGGTAAATAGTAATAAGTCATGTGTTACTTTATGTAGTATGTAAGGGTCCTGGTATTTCATGTATGATACCAGGATGTGACCTTCAGATAATTCTTAGTTGAGACCATTAAATGAGAAGGTTACAGTTTTAAAATACTTTGATCACAGAAGCATGTTAGTATATTTTCTGTGTGGTATCTTGCAATAAGGTTGGCATTCTAATGCAGACGTGCTGGAGATGACACACGGGCAAGTGTTCTAATCTCTTGTTTCCAGGGTCTCCCATCATCTGGAAGAGATGCCACTAGTTGTGGAAATCAGTGTGCACTTTGCTTGGGATACTAAAACTTATGCAAAATCATTACTACTCCCTTTCCCATACATATTATATAGGTGGAAAGGGTTGGAACCAAGGCTGTACCGATCTCAAAATACTGATGATAAATTGGCATGATTATTAACAAATGCAAAATTATTGGTTAGTGTATTTTCAGGTGTTCAAGAGTTACCGTGTAAGGTTAGCATAAGGGAAAGTTCTCGGGTGGTTATTTGAAGGATTAAGGTAAATAGTCAAGGTAAAGGGTACTGGAAAAGGGACAGTTAAGGAATAACATCACAGAGAAAAACATAAGTTGCATTGGAGGGACAGTGGGGTTGGCAGGAATTGCGATCACAGGGCTTCATGTGACAGTATGCTTATTTGTTTTCAAAGTAGGCATTGAGACCAAGAAGAAACAGATCTAGACAGATTCATTATTAGGCTGATTATTTACAGGGCTGTTCTAGTGCTATCAGCATTACAGAAAAATAGGTGACCCTGTTGTATTCATTCCATTTTTTTCTATCTGTATCACACAATTCCCATTAGAGTACTACAGAAACTCTTTTTTCCCATTTTCTTAGATCTTTATGATAAGTTATATAACCAGAACTAAAATTTGTGACTTAAAAAATTTTTAGACTCCTATATAATTAGCTATGCTGATTCTCCTGCTTCATAGCTGAGATATATTTCCGTATAATTTCCATCTCTTTAGGTATATGATAAAATGAAAAAAGGACAGTGTTCCCTTGTGGCCAAGGTGACCATTTTCTGGGGTATCTGGCTGGCTCAGTCAGTGCAGCATGCAACTCGATCTCAGGGTTCACGAGTTTGAGCCCCACATTGAGTGGTGGAGTTTGCTTTAGAAAAAAAAAAAAAATTACCATTTTCTGGAAAGGATTAGGAGTTCATGAGATCTTGAATTATGGATTTGAAACCCATGTGGAGATTTCATTTTTTTTCTTGTGACTTAATAAGTTTCTAATATTTTATTAATGTAAATGGGTTCCAGCTTGAAGTAGACATCCAGTTCTTGAAATTTATTAACATTCCTTCCCTGAAACAGCTTGGTACTTTTGGTTGTATGTCTGGCATTAAATCCCTTTTCATATTAGCATCGCCATTTAGCATTAAGTGAGAGCTGACTCATGGTTAATTACCAAAAGAATTACAAATGACCACCACAAATACTGAAAGAAGTCATTGATTTGATATTGCAGTGGATACCAGAAGATGTTGTAATGATTTTCCAGTTATAAAAAGTGAATTGTCTGTTTAACTGTGGAAATCTGTCTGAATGTGCTTAATGCATTGTATTAATCAATGCAAAAATTTAAATATATGCAGCTGAAAGAATATACTGTATTGTCATACTTATACTAAATGATTTCTTTGTGATTTAACAGATGCATTTAATATATTATACATATTATAGGAATTTATGGAAGAAAAAGTAGCCACAGTTATTTTGGCATTGTATATAGGTTAATAGCACGTAATATTTTAGTAAGTGCCCTAGATAGTAAGAAATTAAAGTTAGGGTCAAAATAGTAGTTTCCTGTAACTTAATTTTAATTTTTACCAGTAGTGTCGAGGTAAGATAAATCTTGAGCTGTGCATCATTCAAACAAGCAGAAGATGTCTTTGTAATACTAATTTGGTCTCATCTCATTAGGTTTCAATTACTTGTTATCATCCTTCTCGGACAGTTGATTTCAAAGAGGAATTCAGTTTATCTCTCTGTTTTATGGAATTGAAATACAAAACAGCTTTTCAGATTTAGTTATTTTTATTTATTTTTCTTTTTTTTCAGATTTAGTTAGAAAAAATCATCGATCATGTTTTGTGACTGATATTTTAGATAATGATTGTTGGAAAAGTTAGTACTTTTATCTTACGGTTCAATTAATATTTTTCAGTGTTGATGAGGGAGAAGTAGCTTGCTTTTTCAACCTTTTGTAGATAATACTGATCAAAAATCAAGAAATTAATTGGATAATTTAGATCTTGATTATACAAGAAGCTTAAGCTAATGCTTGTGGACTTATATGCTGTAGTTTCAGTAATTTCCCTTATTGCTGTGAGTAAAGCTATAAATAAAATTATGAGGTATCTTAGAAGAAGGAGCAAAAATGGTTAAAAATTTAATTGGCTTAATAACTGCTTTAGGGTATCTGCATAAGAGATACCAAGGGATATATTTACCTTCAGAATATTTTCTAGTATATAAACTTATTTCTTTTTTTAAAGATTTTATTTTATTTATTTGACAGAGAGGGAGGGAGAGTACAAGCAGGGGGAGGGTCAGAGGGAGAGGGAGAAGCAGACTCCCTGCTGAGCTGGGAGCCTGATGGGGGACTTGATCCCAGGGTCCAGGGATCATGACCCGAGCTGAAGGCAGTTGCCCAGCCAACCAAGCCACCCAGGCACACTAAACTTATTTTTAAAAAGGTTGTTAAAATAATATTTGAATAGTAGTTGTGCTAAGAAGTGTGTGTGTATAGAGAAAACTTGAGGCTAAGAAAAGGAGCTTTTGTCCTAGATCGAGAGATAACAAAAGTAACAATAGTATTTACTACTCAAAATCAGCAGGATTGTTAGGTGAATAGCGTAGTCAGTAAATACAAAATTCAAAGTAAATGAGAAAACTCTTGAAGTGGAATGGTTGGGCATGCCTTTATGAAGAAAGTAGCATTTAAGCTGGATCTTGAAAGCTAAGACTACATCTTTTTTTTTTTTTTTTTTTTTTTTAAAGATTTATTCATGAGAGAGAGAGAGAGAGAGAGAAAGAGCATGTGCACTCTGGAGCACGAGCAGGGGAGGGAGGCCGAGGGAGAAGCAGACTCCCTGCTAAGCAGGGAGCCAGATGTGGGGCTTAATCCCAGGACCCTGAGATCGTAGGGAGGCATTCAGTTGGAGAAAATAGTCGGGGTAAAAGTATAGAAGTGGAACAAGTAGAATTGTTGTTTGTTTTTGTTTTTCTTTTTGAACAATGATTAAGCCATTGAACATAGGGAAAAAGTGAAAGCTGAGGCTACAACAATAAGTTTTATTTTAATGCTCTAAGCAGGAATGTCCTAGCTATTTTTTAATTAATTTTTTTTAAAGATTTTATTTATTTGACAGAGCACCAGCACAAGTAAGGGGAGGGGGCAGAGGAAGAGGGAGAAGCAGACTGCTCACTGAGCGGGAGCCAGAGGATATGGGGCTTATCCCAGGACTCTGGGATCATGATCTGAGCCAAAGGCAGAAGCTTAAACAACTGAGCCACGAAAGTGCCTTTGTCCTAGTTATATTTAAGGTGTTTAAACAGGGTATAGACATCAACACGGTTTTTCTTATTGGAAGATTAATTCAGATACAGTTGTTAGATGTGCTGTATATATAGTTAAAGCTGTGATAACCAGTCCCCATCAACCAGAGTTAATGTGAGTGGGGGCAGGAGAGGGATTATAATAATGGACTGTGATTGTAAGCTTGGTGGGTGGAGAGATAAGTAAGGACTTTTGGGGTGGAGGGAAAGTTGGATCAATGGATTGTAGTCTACAGTGGGGTTTAAGAACTGTTGGAGTGACGGGAGGTGGGTGGGGGATGAGGAAAAGTATAAAAAGGATTAACAGTATACTTACTGTAATGAGCACTGAGTAATGTGTAGACTTGTTGAATCATTGTATTGTATACTTGTTGAATCATTGTATTGTACACCTGAAACTAATACAACATTTTTTTCCCCCAAAGACTATTTATTTATTTGACAGAGAGTGATCACAAGCAGGCAGAGCAGCAGGCAGAGAGAAAGGGGGAAGCAAGCTCCCTGCTGAGGAGAGAGCCTGATGCAGGGCTCCATCCAACTACCCTGAGATCATGACCTGAGCCACCCAGGTGCCCCTAATATAACATTGTTAATTACACTTCAGTTAAAAACAAAAGAATTATTGGAGTTGGAGGTACTAGAGGGAATGAGCTGTTACCGTTGGTAGAGCATAGTGCTTGAAATAGAGATTATGGAAGGGTTGAGGTTATTGGCAATGACATGATAGTGAAATGGCTAAAGTAGAATGGAGCACAAGATCATAAGAAAGGAAGTTAGGGAACTAAGACATCAGGGTGTTGTAAAATCATCTAACCTGGATATAAGAATGGTAATATTGTGTAGTTGTATACTGTTATGGTTTAGTAAGTGCGCTTAGATACATTCTTGTCTAATTTCTTCCAGTAGCTCAGTGAGGTAGATAGATTAGGTAGGAACTCTATTTTAGAGATGGTGAAACTGAGGCCCAGATAAATTATTTTGCCTAATTCAGAGCAGGGGTTTGAACTTTATCTTCTGATTTATTTTTTTATTTATCTTGTATTTTTTTGGTAGTGTTCTTTTTGCTGTGGTGTATAGATTGGTCTCTTTCTGAGGAGAAGAGTGTTATTTTTATCTACAGTATGCAAAGCACTGTTTCCCTTTAATACATGGCAGCATTTTCTACCAGTTAACTATCTGGTAGGAAATGGTTGGTATGTTTATCATTTTTGTTTTCTGGTAACATCTTGGTGTTATAAACTTACTTAGTTATGACTTCTTGCTGGCCTTTTCACTGTGCATGGGTTTACCAGACAATTCATTTCCCAAACATTTACTGAGTGCCCATGTATTAGCATGGCATCATAAAGGATAAGAAATAAGATAAAATCAGTCCATTTTCATTTGTGTCAGTAAAAAGGTAGATGGGAGAGGAGATGGTACTTCTACTGGATGTTGTCAAATTCGGGTACTATAAACTCGCCCTTGACTATTGGAGCATCAGAAGTTGACTGCTCTGATAGCTAGTGATGATACGATCAGCTACCGTTCGTTGGTATGGGCCCTGTGCCAGGATATTTTGGAGATATTTATCTAATCCAAGTAGCTTTTTTTTTTTTTTTTTAAGATTTTATTTATCTATTTGACAGAGAAACTGTGAGAGGGGGAACACAAGTAGGGGGAGTGGGAGAGGGAGAAGTAGGCTCTCCACTGAGCGGGGAGCCTGACGCAGGGCTCCATCCCAAGACCTAGGGATTATGACCTGAGCTGAAGGCAGACACTTAACCAACTGAGCCATCCAGGTGCCCCTAAAAATAAAATCTTTTTTTCTTTTTAATAACTTTATTATATTTTTAAAGATTTCATTCGTTTGTTTGTTTGTTTATTTATTTGACAGAGACCGTGAGAGAGAGAGAGTGTGCGTGCACACAAGCAGGGTTAGCAGCAGAGGGAGGGGGAGAAGCAGGCTCTCCACTGAGCAGGGAGCCTGATGTGAAGCTCGATCCCAGGACTCTGGAATCATGACCAGAGCCGAAGGCAGCCTCTTAACAACTGAGCCATCCAGGTGCCCCAAAAATAAAAAAAAAAGACTGGAGCATCTGGTGCCATTGTAAAAGGTGTATCTCTTTTCTTTTCACTGCATTGTCCTGCCATCCTTCAGTTTTCTTTTGTTAACCTGGACATGTCAGGCTCTTTTCTTTCTTTCTTTCTTTCTTTTTTTTTTTAATTAAAAATTTTTTTTAAAGATTTTACTTATTTGAGAGAGAAAATGAGCAAGGGGAGGGACAGAGGGAGAAGACTCACCACTGAGCACGGAAGCAGAATGGGGCTTGATCCCAGGACCCTCTCTGAGATCATGACCTGAGCCAAAGGCGAACACTTAACTGATTGAGCCACCCTGGTGCCTTGCTAGACTCTTTTTTTTATTCTTGGTTTTGCATATGCTCTTAGCTGTCTTGAATTCCTGCTACTGTACTTTTATAGTCTTCAGTATAAAAGTTTTGGTGTTACCTCTGACATCTTCTTAAGTTGCATTAGTTCATTTTCTGTGCTCCCATAGCACTTTGGTCATATTTCAGTAATAGCACTTTTACTGGTAATAGTAGCAGCTCACAGTATAGAGTACTTATTTGTTGTGTGCACCATTATTTCATGTAATCTCCCAGGAAGGCAGGTTCTGTTATCCCCATTTTACAATGAAAAACTTACCCAGATCCACATAGCCAGTTGAAGAGGTAGCTTTCAGGTATTTTGGACCAGTGTTAGCCCTTAACCACTGTGTTTTTACCTCTCTTATTGTATACTTCCTTATAGTTTATCTCCTCACACTGGACTTAGAACTCCTTGGATGCCAAGTCTTTGTTTTATTCATTTTTCTAGCATTGAGCCAGGGTCTGGCACCTAGAAGTTGCTCAGATATTTGAATTAACAGTTAAGGAAAGTCAGGTATGTAAGGAGAGGCTTAGTAGAGCCTGGGAAGAATATATATATATTTGGGGACTCTGCTTCCTGCTGTACTGTGGATTATCTAGGTTGGGCTGTTACTTTTTGTGATAACCTATAAAGTCAGTTGAGGGATATTTCAGATTTGGAGTCTGTATTAATGGCTAGTTATAATTTTACATTATTATGTATTAAATATAATTACAGCAATCGTCTTTTAGTTGTGTATCCTTTTGTGTGAAACGTTATACATATACTTCTTTACCTGTGAACTAGTGCAGAAGTTTTGTCAGACCTCTGAATAGAGATCTATCGTAACCAGCCAGTGGTAGAAGAAATACATTACTATGGGTTTCAGATTAATTCTTTTTTTTTTTTTTTTGAGATTTTATTTATTTAGAGAAAGAGCATTGGGGGTGGGTGGGTGCAAAGGGAAAAGGTGAGAGAGAATCCCAAGCAGATTCCGCACTGAGCACCGAGCCCAGTGTGAGGTTTGATCTCACAACCCTGAAATCAGAAGTTGGAAGCTTAACTAACTGAGCCACTCAGGCATCCCCAGATGAATTAAACTGTTGTCTTCCTGTCTTTCTGAATGCCTCAAGAATTGTTTGCTGTATTTTCATGCATTTCTGAAAAAGTTTATTTTTCCTAAGTTTTTAAAGTTGCTAATTTTTCAATGTAGGGCTTTTATTGGAAACCAGTTCTTTCTTTTTCTAGTCAAATTACCCATAAAATTTGATATGTCAAACAGGTGTGCATGTATTTTTAGACCAGTATGTGATATCCTCATACCCTTGACCCAGTGTAATGTTTTTCAAGTTCTTTATGATTTGCTGAGATTGCAAATTGAGCCAATTATCTTTCCTGGTAATTTACATAGAAGTAAATTCAATAAATGAATTTTTCATCTTGGTATTGACTGGTTTCAACAGTGCTTTAAAATAGTACCTCTTTATTTTTTTGAAAAATGCTTTATTTTTTTGAGAGAGAGAGAGCACAAGTGGGAGGGAAGGGCAGAGGGAGAGGAAGAAGCAGGCTCCCTGCTGAGCAGGGAGCAGTTGTGGGACTTGATCCCAGGACCCTGGGATCATGACCTGAGTGGAAAGTATGTGCTTAACCCTCTGAGCCACCCAGGCTATGCAGTAATGCTATAGTGTAATAATCTGGACTTAACAGCTGAAGACACAGTCCTAGGCCTAGACAGTTTTGATAATTTGCCCAAGGTTATACAGCTAGCAAATGGTTGTAATTTAATTTCAGGTATCTCTCACTTCAGAGATCTTTGGTTTTTATAATAATATACTGAAAGTCATTGTAAATCAGACCGTATGATTACGAAAATAGCGAAGAATTGTGGTTTTTGAGGAGTTTACCACAATGATGTTTCTGTCCACTTTCTAAGTGGAAATAAGTATACTAATAAAATGATGCAGTAATCCCCTAGAATGTTCATTTCTTTTTGGACAGGGTTTTTGCTCCTGAGACATTTCCTTTCTGAATTATTTAGGATAATACTAGAATTAGTTTATTTGAGATGAGTAAGAGAGAGGAGAACAGAGATGAAAGTCTCTCATTTATTTGGTGACAGAGGAGGACTGGTTTTGTTCACAGATGGAATATGACTCTATCCTATATAGCTCTATCTGCTAAACCTATCATTTTTTGTCTATGGCAGGTAAAATCAGCATCATTACATGTTTTGAATTTAGAAAGTCCAAATATAAACAAGTCTGTTACTTGAGTTGTAAGGTAGGGCAGTGATTAATATATCCCCTTAGTGACATTAGACAATCTCTAAGGGAATAATGATAAATATAGTACAAAAGATAAATTTTGGTTGGGGAGATTTGAAGAAGAGAGATAGGAATGTCCATAATATGCAGCTTAATAGCCAGAGCCAGGTGCTAAAAGATAAGGCTAGCATGTGTGGTACAATATACTACCAGTGATAAAATTACTTTAAATTTGGCTCATACATAGTTTAAATGGGAAAAATCAGAAAGGATTTAAAAGTTTAGTCTCTATAATCCTTGTATTAAATAATTGATTTGACTGTTCATCAGAGAGCTTGAATCCAATGACTTTGACTATGAGTAACGTTTTTTCATTAATTTTGGGGGGAAATCTTGTTAAACTTTAATAGTCATAGGAAGATAGAGGAGAATATCACCTCTTCAGGGTCTTGAATATGGTGTTTTACTATTTGAGATTATGGTCTTTTGGTTGTGATCTTTAAAGAATTGTCCCAGTAATTTATCCTCTTCTCTAGTTTTAATTTTCCCTATTAATTACCATATTTAACCACTGGAAAGGGTACAGGTGCAGGATTGTGTAAGTCCAAAATCAGCACTGGTTAGCAAATAAAAGATTCCACTTATATGGGTAAATTTAGGACAGTCCATGTCTCTATTTATATTTAAATGATCTTCACAGCTAAATTTGTAAGAGAGAAGTTTCCACATTTGTCCTGTGCTTGGAAGCAGAATCCTTGACCTATAAGGAATTAGGGCTACTGTGTATTTTAATGACATACAGGTCAGCCAGGTTCTGTTCATTTATAATTAGACCTGCCACAAGTGGAAGCTTTTGTTGAGAGAGCCAGTTGAAAGAAAGTCCGTAGGGTGTTATGTATACGTGTGTGTGTTTTAAAACAATTTTTTGAAAAGTGAAATTGCTTCTAGTCTGGTCCCTTTGAGCTTAAGTTTCTGATCAGCATAAATAAAAAATAATATTTCAGTTCTGAAAGCAGATAGTATATGGATAGGAAGAGTTGATTTAGGCATTGGAATAAGTGTTTCAAGCAGTCATCATTAAAACTAAATTTTAAGATTACTTTAACGTAGCATTTGTAAATTTTCCCTAGGATGACCATATGTTGTAGTTTATGCCTTTTGTCATGACATGTTTACCCGTAGCCTTCCCTTTTACTCTCAAAGTGCCCTGGTTTGTAAGATACATTATGTGATCATCCTAATTCTAATGGGATTTGAGAGGTCTAAATGAGATTTTGAAAGCAGGGTAAAGCAGGAAAAAAAAAATACTCCTCTTAATATTCCTGTTGAGGCCTGCACAGAATCAAATGCCATATTGCCTATTTTTGGAAAGAATTTTTTTTTTTTAAGATTTTTATTTTTTTGACAGAGATCACAGTAGGCAGAGAGGCAGGCAGGGAAAGAGGGGAAAGTAGACTCCCTGTTGAGCAGAGAGCCTGATGGGGGGCTGGATCCCAGGTCCCCAAGATCATGACCTGAGCCTGACCCGAGCCAAAGGCAAAGGCTTAATCTGAGCTACCCAGGCGCCCCCCCCCCTTTTTTATAAAAGTATACTCTGCCCCTGGTGTGGGGCT
>NW_022631609.1:0-46133 GCF_010015895.1 Lontra canadensis
GGGGGTGGGTGTCTGACTCCCTCCCCCAGCCCAAAAGCTTGTTCTTCTCCTGGGAGAACCAGCCCCAGGAGGCAGGCACAGGGGATCCTGGCTAAGCAGGACTGCAGAAGTTTCTGGAGGGGACCCTGGGAGTCTGGAGCTGGGTTGGAAGGGGACCCCTGGGAAGAAGGATGGGTCCTCAGCCCTGGCTGCCTAGCCCTGAAGACTTGGCCCTGCTCTGACCTGAAGTGATGACCTCCCCTGAGATGTGGGGCTGGGTTGGGGTGTGCTGCCAGGAGAAGGCCAGGGCTTGCCCTCAGAACTGGGAACTTGGGGGCTGGGGCTGGGGAATAAGAACAAGGAAAACAAAATTACTGAGAAAGAAAAGGAAAAAAAAATCCGTTTGGACATTATTTTGTGTTGCCATTCAGTGTGGGCTCAGGACATCGCGGGCTTCCCGCAGGAACTCAAGGCCACTCTGGATGGCAGTGCCAATCCTCTCCTGCCCCCTGTTTCTGTTTGACCTTGCTCCTTGTCTATCAAATCCTTAAACTCCCCAAGGTTTAAGGTGCTCTGTCACCGCTGTAATCAAAGTAGCGTCCCAAGGGTCCTGAACATCAGGGCCAGGGTTGGAAGAAAGGACACAGTGAGTCACAGCTCCAAGACGTTTTTGTGCCGGTCACTGAGGGATCACCTAGTTCTCCTAGGTGCTGGTCCTATTGGTGGGGGGCTTAAATCCCTAGACTCCTGGGTTCTAGCAGGCCCCCATTCCCCTGCACCTCCCTCACTGGCCTTTTTCAGGGTTTAAGCATCCAATCTTCAGAACCAGCTCTCAGGAAGGAGAGCAAGGGGCTAACTTGGCTCATTGTACCCCTGACAAACCGAATGTTTGCAGAGCTCACAGTACTATGTGGAATTGCGCCATTGGAGCTCCTGCCCCAGGACCATATTCTTGAAAGCCTGAAGTCCTCAGGCCTCAGAATCACGGAAGAAGGGGCCCTGAGGCAGGAGTTGCCTATTAGAAATACAGATTCCTGGGGTGCCTGGGTGGCTCAGTGGGTTAAAGCCTCTGCCTTCAGCTCAGGTCACGATCCCAGTGTCCTGGGATCTGAGCCCCACATCTCGGGCTCTCTGCTCAGCGAGGAGCCTGCTTCTCCCTCTCTCTCTGCCTGCCTCCTTGCCTACTTGTGATCTCTGTCTGTTAAATAAATAAATAAAATCTTTTTTTTAAATGATTTTTATTTATTTATTTGACAGACAGAGATCACAAGTAGGCAGAGAGAGAGAGAGGTGGAAGCAGGCTCCCTGCTGTGCAGAGAGCCCAGATGTGGAGCTCGATCCCAGGACTCTGGGATCATGACCTGAGCTGAAGGCAGAGGCTTTAACCCACTGAGCCACCCAGGCGCCCTAAATAAATAAAATCTTAAAAAACAACAACAACAACAAAAACCAGATTCCTGGGTCCTCCCAATAATCAGAATTCATAATTCTCCAGTGATTCTTATGCACACTCCAGAGCTCTCTGCTTTCCAGAGCACTCAACTAGCTTTCTGAGCCCTGGGTAATCTTGGCAGCTACTCAGTCTTGCTCTATCCTCCACTCCAAACTCATTCAACAACTGTTCAAACTCAAACCCCAGTGTCACTTTCCCCGCGTTAATTTCTAGTGCGGTGGACAAGACGGACTGGCCTTCAGCATCTATTCCCACCTCCTTCTAGGTACCTTCCTGTGCTACAGAGGTTAGAAAGCCAAAACGAAAACAAACAAACAAAAACCTCATCGCTTAGCCTCCCTTGCAGCTAGAGGTCCAGATACAGAATGCATTCCTTCATTCCTTTGGGACTTGGCAGTTCAAGGGAGATGAGGCCATGATCTCGCTGCTCTATTTCTGCTGGCAGGTGAGGTCCTGGAGACGAGGTGTGCCCCGTGTTCAGCATCTGTGGCAGGAGTAGAAGCTGGGCTTATGATTCCCCCTACCTGATGTGGCAAAGGCGGCAACTCCTCCTGGAGGCTCATTTCTATATCTTCATTATAAAGTCTGTTCTTCCGGTCCACCTAACAATTTTTTAAATGAATTTATTTATTTGCATACTTACTTCTGAGAGCATGAGCCAGCGGGGAAGGGTAGGAGAAAAGGCAGACTCCCCGCTGAGCAGGGAGCCCGATGAGGGGATGGATTCCAAGACCTTAAGATCATGACCTGAGCCTTGAGATCATGACCTGAGCCAAAGACAGGCAGATGCTTAACTGTCTGAGCCACCCAGGTGCCCCTCTAAATACATTCACTTTGAGGGTTCAGGTTTCCACATAGGAATGTGGGAGCACAATTCAGTTCTAGCACCTTAAGTACCCATTTATGTATAGCACCCAGAGTGATCTTTGTTTCTACACCTAATCCTGACTTCACTTATGACCTACACAGAGCAGAACCCTTGGTATTTTCTTTCCTTTTTTTTTTTTTTTAAGATTTTATTTATTTATTTGACAGAGATCACAAGTAGGCAGAGAGGCAGGCAGAGAGAGAAGGGGGAAGCAGGCTCCCCGCTGAGCAGAGAGCCCGATGTGGGACTCCATCCCAGGACCCTGAGATCATGACCTGAGCTGAAGGCAGTGGCTTAACCCAGTGAGCCACTCAGGCGCCCCACCCTTGGTATTTTCATACTTTATGTCCTTGCCTCACTGGGTCCTTCCAAAAAAGCCCTTTCACCATTGTAAATCCTTCAAGACTGGTCCCTGTGGTGTTTTCCTGACACTACCCCCACACTCCTTTCTCTGGGTGTATGCTTATCTGGTGACATTTAGTACTTGGTATTTCTGACCCCCCCACCAACTCTCAACAAGATAGTCTCTTGAGAACAGAGGCTGTGTCTTAGTTTCTGTGCATACTCTAGGGCTTATTAATAGGTGGTATACAGTAGGTGCTCAGTACACATTTGTTAAGTGAATCAATGCCCTCTATAAATAGGACAGGGCCTGAAGAACTCTCTAGTGTGGGCAATCCAGAGATCCAAGAGTCCTGTCTGGACACCCCGTCCAACACCCTTACTCTGAAACCTTTGCCCACCTCTGGAACCCAACTTAGGGAGGCAAGAAGCCAAGCTCTGAGAAGTAAGCAAGCTAGGTTTCTAGGGTCCAGGTTTCCATCCTCCAGTTTTGACAAAATTATCCAATTTCTTAGTTTTTTTTTTTTTAAGATTTTATTTATTTATTAGTTCAGAGAGAGAGAGATCACAAGTAGGAAGAGAGGCAGGCAGAGGGAGAGGGGGGAAGCAGGCTCCCTGCTGAGCGGAGAGCCTGATGGGGGACTCAATCCCAGGACCCTGAGATCATGACCTGAGCTGAAAGCAGAGGCTTAACCCACTGAGCCACCCAGGTGCCCCCAAATTATCCAATTTCTTGAAGCCATATTTATTTATTTATTAAAAGATTTTTATTTATTTATTTGACAGACAGAGATCACAAGTAGGCAGGGAGGCAGGCAGAGAGAGAGGAGGAAGCAGACTTCCCTCCAAGCAGAGAGCCCAAAGGATCATGACCTAAGCCGAAGGCGGAGGCTTTAACCCACTGCGCCACCCAGGTGTCCCTTGAAGCCGTACTTAATTGCAAATATGTTTTGGTCCCCAATCTGTAGAATAAAGGGAAAAACAAATTTGATACAATCGTGGCACTCATGAAGTGACCCCAGGAAACTGAAGTGCTCAGGTCCCGGCCTTAGTGCTTACTAGTTCTCTGACCTTCAGTGAATCATTTTGCTTTTCTGAGTATCAGTTTCTCCATCTGCAGAATGGTACAATAAATCTCTCCTTTTCCCTTTGAAGTGAGGATGGACCGAGAAAATGGATTTGAAGAATTGCTCTGGGAAAAGAGGTTTAGGGTGGTGCATGCTCTTTTGTAACCTGGAAGCAGACTGTCAACCACAGGTCACCCGGAGAGGTGCCTGAACACAGGCACACGACAGTGCTCTCTGGCTCATTACTACCTTCCCAGGACGGGTCACTCTGAGCCCTCTGGAGTTCACACTATTCATTGGAAAGTAAGGACGTGAATCTGCTCTCTTGCTGGGTCGGGAGGACCAGATGAAGTTGTCAGTGAGCAGTTAATGGACACTCAAGTCTTTAGTACTCATGTTCCTCCTCTCCTTAGATCAGGTAGAAGCAGCCAAGGAAATTGGGGCAGATGTCAGACTTCTAAGGCCTGAGGGGTTCAGGATGCTTTTGCCCCTGTGGCTGGGTCTCTCTGATCAAACCGGGAGGAATTCTGTGGTCTGGGATCTAGCAGTATAGACGGACAGATCTGCCTATGCTGGGTTCAAAGAAAAATCTACAGGAGACTTCAGTTTGGGAGACAGAGTGACAAGTCCTCGTTGAAGCTGGTACTGGCCCAGTCTCTCTCCAGGCATCCCTCTTTTGATACCCTCCCCGGCTCCTCCAGAAAGTAAGCACCCCAGGAGGCAAGAAACTCCTTAGGAAACAAAGAACGAGATCAGACCTCAGCTGAGCCCTCTAAATGTGTCCTTTTTGGGGAGGGGCTTTAATGTTGAGGCAGCTTGGAGTGGGGGGACCCCAAGGATGGAATTGGGAGAGGTAGCTCCTACCTTGTGGATGGGGGTCATTGGGAGGAGAAGCAAACACTTCCCTCCTCTCTCCAGGAAGCTTCCCTTCCCCGCAGCTGGTGCCCCAAGGATTCCCTCCGCCCCTCCACCCCAGGCCCTTCCCTTGGAGAGAGCCTGCTGAGCCTGGAATGAGAAGAATCTGAACTACAAACAGACCTCCCAGAGGCACCCCAACTCTCCTCTAACCACTCCAAGCCAGCCAAAGCCTGGCTTCCTGGAGTGGGAGGCTGACTGAGAGGCAGGGCTGGGGTCTGAGCTACAGAGAAGGGGGCCAAGGTGGGGGCGGGGTGTGCTTTTTTCCTGGAGAAGGAGGGGAGGAAACGGTGAGGGCAGGGTAGGGACTAGGCCATACAAGGACTATATTTTCCAAACCGAAAATCAGAATCAGTAGGAGGAGGCTTGCAAAGGCCAGGGGGACTGAGGGTTTGAAGCCACGCCTGTCCCAGCATAATCCAAGCTCTGAGATCCCCATCCTAGTCACCCCGATATAACTCTGGAGGAGCAAAAGAGCCCAGTCTCTCCCCTCCCCCCAGTGCTCTCTTCCTTTCACTTGGCCTCCCTCTCAGCCAGGGTGGGCCAGAGAGGGTCTCTTGGGCCTTCCAAGGGCTAGGCTCTCCAGTCCTAGGCTGCGTAGTGAGTCTGAGCAGGCTGTGAATGAACTTTGAGGGCTTGAGGGCAGAGGCTGGAATCAGAGGAAAGATGGAGGGACCTGCCAAAAGGACCAAAGGCACAGAGCCAAAGGGGCCTCTCCTGCCTGCCACACTTCCCCAGGTCCTGGCCTCCTGCCCACTGTCCCCCTAGCGTCCCTACCCCCACCTGGAGCCAGCCTGTGGCTTTGATGCAAGTTAGTCAGAGCTGTCTGTGCCGCGGAAGCCCAGGGAGTGTACTAGAGGGGGGTAAGCCCGAAGAGGTGACCAGGAGGAGAGGCTGCTAGAGCTGGAAACTCCCGTGGGCACCATGACCTCTTTGCGGGGGCGCTCCCTCCAGCTTGTACAACATAGCTCCTGCCCAGGGTGGTATAGAAAGGCCCAGAGCCCGCAGCGGGCTGGGGAAGGCCGCTGAAAAGGCAGCTTAAGGGCTTCCTGCTGGGTGAGAGGGATTAGGGGCCTGTGGGGAGGGAGCCAGGCAATGAGAAAGGCCCTGGCCCAAAGCCAGAGCCCCTTGGCCAAAGGCCCTCTGGGATCAGGATCCTCTGGGTGGGTGTCTAGCCAGCAGGGCTCCAGCGAAGGCAACACACTGGGATGCGGAGATACCGCGGGGCCCCCAAAATAAAGAGAGGAAGGAAGGGGAGGCAGCACTCCTGGATGAAGCAGCACACTTCTAGTCAGAAAAGGAAGGAGAGGAAGGGCAGACTCCACTGCGATCTGCTATCCCCCCGCATCTGCTACCCCCAGCCCCCATCTGAGGTTCCCAGGCTGCGAGGTGAGCCGCTCTCCGTTTCTCAGCAGCCCCTGTGTGGAACAGAATGAAGGGCACCCCCACATGCCAAAGTTTCTGAGCGTGGATTTAGGGGCAGAGCCAAGGTGGCCACGAAGGCAAGCTGCCCCCCCACCCCGCCAGCGCTGGGCTCCATTGCCCCATCTGCCTGGGCTCCATTGCCCCATCTGCGAACTGGACTCACAGGAGTGAGTGGGAAGAGCCAGGGTGGAGTTGGGGGCTGGGGAGGTGGGGAGAGTCAGGGGATCTGACTTCTCCTCTGGGAATATTCTCCACTCGTCCAATGTAGGGGGCAAAGACCTGTTCCGCTTATGGTTATTGTCTGAGAGCTGACACTGCATTCTGGAAATTGTAAAGTGTTATACAAGTGTGAAATACCCAGACCTCATTATCCCTGAACATGTGTGCTTGTAGAAGGATGGATGTTTCCAGAAGGGCAGGGAACACACTGAGAACTAGCGCCTGCCCCGCCGGGTACTTTGCCTGTCTGTATCTTCATGAGAACTTTAAGTGCATGGTTACTCTTGCCCCCATTTTATAGATGAGAAAACTGAGGCTCAAGGTTATGTAATCTCTTGTCCAAGTTTATAGACGCTCACAAAACTGCGCATCCAAATTAGAAGGCAACACTCTCCAGTCTTTAAAATGTTATGTGGCCCCAGGGTTTCTGTGTTTAGAGGATTTCTCCTCCCTGGTTGGGCTCCGGCTTAGATCTTCCAGACCTTTCCCCCTCCCCATAGTACAAAACATTCAGAAGGCTGGCAAAGTGGATGAGGAAGTCTGAAACCGGGCCCGGCTGACCAGATAAGGTCCCCGTGGCTACCGGGTCCATTTTCTGGGAAGGGGTTCCAGCAACGGGTACTTCAAGCTCAGGGCAGCGCAGGATCAGAGCTGCCCTGTCTCCCAACTCGGCTGGGCCAGCCCCCTTCTTTGTGCTCAGTTTTTTCCCACAGCCCCGCAAGGGGGGTGCTGGGATCCTGGGCCCACCCCCCCTCCTGCTGGGCAGCACCCCATCAAGCCCCACCATAAAAAACTCGGCGGCGGCGGCGGCGGCGGAGGGGGTGTCCTCACTCCGAGAAGCCACCGGCGCCCGGCTCCCTTTCTGGGGAACAAGAAGCTTGCTAATGGCTTGGGCCCCTTCCCCAGCCCCTGGCCCCAGCCCTGGCTCCCCCAGACAAAAAGCTGCTTTACATGAGAAGAGCAGGCTGGCCTGGCCTTCCCCGGGCACTCAAAGAGGCGGCAGCCCCTGACAGCCGAGCGACTGCCCCTTCCCCCATACCGAGGCCTCGTTTAGTTGCAATTAGCAATTCTTTGCAACCCACGGGGCTGAGGGGGACGAGCCCCTCACCTCCCAAACCCGGCCTCCACGCCTGGGCTCCCTTCCCCTCCTCCCTCTTCCTCCTCGCTTCACCCTCCCCTCCTCACTGCCCCACCCCCAGCTCTGGGTTAGTCCGCCCGCTTCCTTAGAGCACCCAGAAGGGCCAAACCTAGGGCGGCTTGGGGAGGGACGGAGCTTGCACAGGCTGGAGGACCCCCTTCTCTGCCCCTTCCCTCCTCTCTTCCCACTTGCAACCTCCTCTCTAAATGTGGCTTAGCTTTTGGATCCGTAGGAGGGTCGAGATGGAAGGAAGAGAAGGTTTTAGGACGGGGAGAGGGTGAGCTGGTGGTGTAGGGCGCGGGGTGCTGCGGGCGGGGAGGAGTCTCCTCTGGATGATCTGACCTTTGCTGCCGCAGTGTGGGCTCCCCCTTCACTGAGGGTGTCTCAGGGTAGGTCTGGGGACCTAGAGCCTGGATTCCACGCCAGCCAGGCAGGGCCAATGTGATACAGCCTGAAAAATGAAAGTGGAGAAAGAACTCCAGGGCCCTTTTTAGGCTCACACAAATCCACTCCTTGGCGTCTGGTCCCTGTGGAGGGTGGTGTCGGGGTACTTACGAGTGAGGAAAGGGGAAGAAAGTCTTTGCTCCCCATTAGTAGTTTCCTCCAGGGTCCGCTTCTTTTTCTGTCCAAGTCTCTGGTAGTCTCTTACCGTCGCCACCAGGGGGAGCCCTAGGCACAGAGGGGGCTCTGGGTTGCAGGGCTATCCTAATGGGTCTGCCCTCTAGGCCTGTCGCTCCCGAAGGGCCTGCCTTTCTCCTTGGACCCGGGCTGAGCATCTCTGGAAGGGGAGATCCCATCCTCTACGGGAATTCTGCCCCGGCTCTAAAGGGTATGTGGAGGATGGGGCGAAAAGTCCCACACTGTGGCTCAGCTGGTGATCCAGGGACAAGGTCAGGTCAAGGGACTGAGTCTCCCCAGGGCTCATCTCAGCTCTCAGTGCAGCATTTTTGGAGGAATCCAAGATTCCTGGCTGGTACGGTGGGCTTCTAGGAGGCTCCAGGATGTATGAAAGCAATAAGACAGGTGTGACTTAGAGGCAGAACCCGAAGTTTGAACTGAGCTGAGTTGGGGTTTTTTTGGGGGGATCCTCTGCCCATTTTAAGTATTGATATTACACTATGCATACAAGTGTGGGGAGGGCATGGTTTAGGCTTGGAAAGTAAGAAAGAAAGTTCTGGCCTCTTTCACCAACCGTCAGTGGACTCTCAAAATTCACTTCCTGAGAACCTGGTCTCACTGCACAACCAGGGAGGAAACTGCAGATGGAGACCCCAAGTGGTTCTAGAGAAGGAATCACTTAGGATTATTTCCTGTGGAATTTGCACATAACTGCCACCCCATTTCCCTTTAGAAACCCCTAACTTCTGTTTGGGGAAACAAATGTGCCCCATAAATGAAGACGAGTTGGGAGTTCCCGCCCAGTTGCAAGTTGAGGGGCTCAAAGGAGCAGAGAGGTCAGAAGACAGAAAAGCAGAGTCCTCTCCTCGAGGGGAGAGAGGCAGGGGTGACTCCCCCAAAATCTGTCCAGAAGTTTCACCATGAGGCCTGGAGTCCAGATCCTCAGAAGGGCTGGGGAAGGCTGAGCCTCTGGACACCGGGGATCCTCCCTCCTTTGGCTGCTGAGGGGCTTGGATCCCTGGACCTGCAGAGGTGGTGAGGCCCTCCTGGCCACCCACCTCCCCTGGGAGGAAAGAATTTAATGGGGGTCAAGTGTTGGGAGCTCTGGGCAGGAAGCAGTTGTGAGCCAGAGGCAGGAAATTCTCCTCACAAGTTATCCTCTCACAGCAACCTCCTCTGAGGAGTTTGGTCCTCAAACTCCCCTCAGGGAGTGGCAGGGAGGAGGAGAGGGAGGGCTGACCTGCCACTTACTGCCCCGCCCCCTTTCCCTTTCTCCTTCCCCACCCCTGCTGGAGCCTGAGCTGGCAACTTCCCCAGTCCCTAGGGCCCTCCCCAACCTTGGGTTCCTGGAACTCCATCGTGCCAAGAGCTTTCCATCCCACAGTCAGAGCCCCCCACCTCCCACCCCACAGTCTGAGGGCCCACCAGCCTTGGCTCCCTCCGCCCATCCCAGAAGCACTCCATGTCCCATCTCCCTGGTTGACTTGGGGTTCCCTCTGCTTTGCAGCTTTGGCATTGGCTGTCCCCACTGCTTCTCTCTCCAGGGTGGAATCCTGCAGACCTCTGGAGTTCTGAGTCCATGCGGAAAGCTTCCCTGGGCTTCTGTACCACCTTGGTCTCACTTCTCAGGACACACACCACATTTTTGCTTGGTTTAGAATTACTGGAGATCCTGTCTGTCTCTCACTGGGCTGAGAGCTCCTAGAACTCTGTCCTCCAGAAATAGAAGGCATCTATGCATCTATGCCATTTGAATGTTCTAGTAGTAACCATGTGTTCAAAAGTAAAAAGAGGGGCGCCTGGGTGGCTCACTTGGTTGAGTGTCTGCCTTTGGCTCAGGTCATGATCCCGGGGTCCTGGGATCGACCCCCACATTGGGCTCCCTGCTCAGCGAAGAGTGTCTGCTTCTCCCTCTCCCCCTACTCCTCCTCTCAGATCAAGCTCTGTCTCTCCCATTCTCTCTCTCAAATAAGTAAATAAAATCTTAAAAAAAAAAAAAAAAGAAGAAGGGACACCTGGGTGGCTCAGTCAATTAAGCCGCTGCCTTCGGCTCAGGTTATGATCCCGGGGTCCTGGGATCGAGTCCTGCTTCAGGCTCCTTGCCTGGCAGGGAGCCTGCTTCTCTCTCTGCTTCTGCCTGCCACTCTGCCTGCTTGTGCGCTCTCTCTCGTTCTCTCTCTCTCTCTGACAAATAAATAAATAAACTCTTTAAAAAAAAGAAGAAAAAGGTGATATTAATTTTGATGATATATTTTTTAACTGAATATATAAAAAATATCACTTCTACATGTAATCAATGTAAGAATTATTAATGATATATGTGTACATTGCTATATACATGTATACATATATGTATATATGTGTTATATATATACACATAAATATATATGTATTTAAAGATTTTTTTTTAGTAATCTCTACACCCAACGTGAGGCCCGAACTCACACCCCCAAGATGAAGAGTTGCACGTTCTTCCCACTGAGTTAGAAGGGCGTCCCTTTAATACTATATTTTATATAGATTTTTTTCAGACGAAGTCTTTGGAATTCAGTGGGTATTTTACATTTACAGCGCCTCTCAGTTTAGATTAGTCATGTGCTCAGCAGTCACGTAGTTAGTGGTGGCCATATTGGACAGTGAGGTTCTAAGGATCAAAGATAGAGACCTGCGTCTGTATGGAGAGTCCAGATGCCATGTTGTTTAAGAAGCCCAGTTGTTGGAACCAGACAGCCTGGCTTTGAATACTAGCTCAGTCACTAACTGTATGACCTTAGGACATGTCCCTTAACCACTCTGTGCCTTAGTTGTCTCATCTGTAAAATGGGTCTAAGGAGCCTCATGGGGTATCATGAAGAGTGTGTGAAGTGCTTAGGACAACATTTGGCACATAGCAGTAGTGCTCAGTAAACGTTGGCTGTCTTTGTCTCTGCCTGATGCTAACCTTGGCAGTTAACAATTGTTAACTGAAAGACTGAATGAAAGAAATAGTCCTTCCCCTGCAGCAGATGGGAGCAGAAGTAAGCTGGGTGGGGTGAGTGAGTTTTGTCTGGAGAAGTTGGAACGGGACTGGAGAAGAGAAGGCTGTGGGTGGCTGGCAGAAGGCTCTTCAGAGGGCCAGACGGAGGTTTATAGCTGTGCTGCCATGGAATTTGGAAACAGTAACAGAACAGCATAAGGCCGGTATGATTCATTGCTGAAATGCAGTTTCTGAGGCTCCAAGAAGGGAGGTCTAGAGTTCTGGAGCCTTCAAAGAGCAGGGCGAGGTTAGGAAAAACAGCCAGCAGTGGGTGATAGGAAGTTTGCTGAGTGCTTGGAGAAAGGGACTAGTTAGGACAAATGGTCTGATGGGTGTCAGGCCCATCCCCTTGCGGGTACCCTCCCTCCCGAGCTTCTGGCCTCTAGGAGAGGGAGGCGGGAAACCGGCTGCGGGCTGCATTTTGAGGCCACAGCGCCCTCTGCTGGATCTGGGCGCCCGGGGCGGCGGCAGGAGTGAAGGGTGCGGAAGTTGGGGGAGGGGGTGACAGAACTGTGTTCGGCCAAGTTCTGTACTAGATGTGGTCCTTCCGGATCCCCAGACACCCTCGAGGAGATCACACAATCGGAATCTCTTGACAAGGATGTAGGAAGTTTATTCAAAATGAGCAAATTCTGAATCTCTGAAGCGTGGGTTCGCATCCGTTCTTTATTTGTTCGGTTGGTATAAACATGTACTGTATTAATTTCTAGGGCTAGGAGTTAGAGACAGATATAATAATGGTGATAGTAATAATAATAAAACCATCATCATGCCAAAATCCTAACGATATCATTATTAACATTGCAGCTAAGGCTCATCTAGCCCTACTGTGTGTCAGGGGCTATTTTTGGACACAGGTGACAGATGTCAGAGCCGGACTGGAGTGCGCCCGTGTGACACCAGGGTGTGTGCACAGAACTGTCACGTTACCTCCTGCTTCTCTGAAATAATCAACACTCTTTTTCCACTCATGTGAGATATGGTGATTCCGGGTGCTTCAAGAATCTGGACATTTCTTATTTCTGTTTCTGCTTCTTTGACTGCTGCTGAATAATTTTGGAAAAATTAGGGCTAACATTTATTGATTTGTTGTGCACTGAATGTAGGCACTCTGTTAAGCATACTGTTGGATTAGGGGCACCTGGGGGGGGGGGCTCAGTTGTTAAGTATCGGCCTTAAGCTCAGGTCATGATCCCAGGGTCCTGGGATTGAGCCCCTCATCTCAGCAGGAAGACTGCTTCTCCCTCTCCCACTCCCTCTGCTTGTGTTCCCTCTCTCTGTCAAGTAAATAATCTTAAAAAAGAAAAAAGCATACTGTTGGATTAGCTCTCTGAAGCCCCAGAATGGCCCCATGAGAGGACCACTATTATTTTCCCCTTTTACAGAAGGGGAAGAGTATCATTTTTCTATTGCTGTATAACAAATTCCTGTGAACTTCATGACTTGAAACAACACACTTTTTAAATTTTTATTTATTTGTTTATTTTTAATATTTTATTTATTTATTTGACAGACAGAGATCACAAGTAGACAGAGAGGCAGGCAGAGAGAGAGGAGGAGGAAGCAGGCTCCCCGGTGAGCTGAGAGCCCAATGCGGGGCTCAATCCCAGGACCCTGGGACCATGACCTGAGCTGAAGACAGAGGCTTTAACCCACTGAGCCACCCAGGCACCCCAACACACATTTAAAAAATATATATTTTAGGGGCACCTGGGTGGCTCAGTGGGTTAAGCCTCTGCCTTCAGCTTAGGTCCTGGTCTCAGGGTCCTGGGATCTAGCCCTGCTTAGGGCTCTCTGCTCAGCGGAGAGCCTGCTTCCCCTACCCCTTCTCTGTCTGCTTCTCTGCCTACTTGTGATCTCTCTCTCTGTCAAATAAATAAATAAAATCTTTAAAAATATATTATTTATTTGACAGAGAGAGAGTGAGCATAAGCAGGGGGAGGAGCAGAGAGAGAAGGAGAAGCAGACTCCCCACTGAGCAAAGAACCCAACACGGGGCTCAATCCCAGGACCCAGAGATCATGACCTGAGCCGAAGGCAGAGGCTTACCCCACTGAGCCACCCAGGCGCCCCACAACATGCATTTATTATTTCAGTTTCTATGGGCTAGAGGTCCAGACGCGGCTTATTGGGTCAAGGTCTCACAAGGCAGCAGTCGAGTTGTCTTCTGAATTGTTTTCTTATCTGGAGGTTTGACTGGAGAAGAGACTATTTCCAAATTCGACCAGATTGTTGGCAAAACCCATTTCCTCCAGGGCACAAGATTGCGGGGTCCAGCTTCTTGCTGGCTGTTGGCTGAAGGCATTTCCTTTCCACCTGGGCTTTCCCCATGTATCAGTCAGTGTCTTCCAGAGAAATTTCACCAGTAGGATGTGTGTGTGTCTAAAGATATTTATTCCAAGAAATTGGCTTCCATAATTGTGGGGGCTGGCAAGTCTGAAATCCATCGGGCCGACTGGCACACTGGAAACTCTCAGACAGGAACTGATGCTGTTGTCTTGAGACAGAATTTCTTCTTTATTCCTCAGGGAAACTTTGGTTTCATTTTTAAGGATTTTCAATCGATTGGATGAGCCCACCCACATTACCAAGAAGAATAGTTACTTAAAGTCAACGGCTTGTAGATGCTAACCACACCCACAATTGACCTCCACCTAGCTACGCCTGCGTTGAAATGACTGTGTGCCAGACAGCCTCGCCAAGCTGACACACGACACTCAACGTCCCACCTAACGCGACCGTTTGCTTCACCAAGCCAGCCAAGAGCGTCTCTGGAGTGGGTTGACGAGCCGGAGGCCGTCTTCTACAATGAGATTAATCATGTGAGTGACATCCCCTCCCCTTTTCTATATTCTACAGAGTTAGAAGCAGGTCGTGGGTTGTGTCCACAGTCGAGGGAAGAGGATCCCACCAGGGTGTGAACATGAGGAGGGGTGGCTGTCCGAGAATCTGTCCACCGCAGAAGCTAAGACTCAGGGAGGTTGGGGAAAGGCCTAGGATAAGGCAGCGGTGAAGCGGGCGGCCGGTCAGTGGCTCTCCTGACAGCCGTCTGCTCCGTGTGCTAGCTCTGGTGCTGAGCCCAGGTTCTTATCTCAGCCTCAGAGAACCTGGCCTCTCTTACGTTTAACCATCACATTCAGGCTCAGGATGCCGGATCTGGGCCTCCCTGTTCCAGAATGTCTGGTTCTCATCTGCCCGGATTTCTTCTTGGATGTGGGCATGTCTCCAGCCGTGCGGTGGAAAGACCCTGGTCCGCTCTCAGCTTTGGCTCAGCCACCAGCTCTCCGAGGACCCTGGCAAGTCCCTGGACCTCTGCCTGAACCCCAGGGTTCCTGGGCTCCTCCCTTCCCACACCCCCACATCCAGGCCTTTCCGTTTACTCTCTCCCCCATCTGCCCGCCACACTCCGGCCTCCCCCCTGTCTGTAGGCGAGAATCCTGGAGTAGCTCTGTGCTTCCACTCCCGTCTCCTTCCAATCCATTCTGCTCCACAGCTGGAATGATCACGTCATCCCCTCCTGGAAAATCTTTGGGGACTTTCCCCAGCTCTCGGCATCCGTGGTGAGTTTCTCAGTCTGAGCCGCAGGTCCCTGTGCGGTGTGGTCTGGGTCACACCTCTGGCCTCCCTTCCTGGCCACACAGTTCCACAAAGGCAGAGTCTGTGGCCCACCGTGGCCCCCAGGAGGAGCCAACACCTACCTGATAAATGACAGCAGTGCTGTGTGAAGGAGTAGAGTGAATCAGGCGACCCTTAAGGTCCTGCTTGTGGTTCTTCTAACCTCTATCTTCTTCCTCCGATAACCCTAATCTCGGGCAGCCAAGGGTTACTGTGACGGGATTCGACTTGATCCCCCAAGCGCCACACTAGGCCTTACTGTCATTCCTGCGCTTGTGTTTCTATTCCTTAGGGATTGTGCTACAAATGACGTTCCATATTTACATACAGGCCTGTACACTAACAGCTACAATGTACATCAAAGTCCAAAGTTTACCAGTACCTTTACTTACCTTCCACCTGCATCCGTAATGATGCTAAGATTCTTCCACTTTATGTAAAAAGGACCATTTGTGTAAACTTTACGCACAGGAAAACATTCCCTTATGAAAAGGAATCACTTGGGGCACCTGGGTGGCTCAGTGGGTTAAGCCTCTGCCTTCAGCTCAGGTCATGGTCTCAGGGTCCTGGGATTGAGCCCCACATCAGGCTCTCTGCTCAGCAGGGAGCCTATTTCCCCTTCTCTCTCTGCCTGCCTCTCTGCCTACTTGTGATCTCTGTCTTCAAATAAATAAATAAATAAATAATCTTAAAAAAAAAAGAAACTAAGAAATTAGATAATTTTGTCAAAACTGGAGGATGGAAACCTGAACCCTAGAAACTTAGCTTGCTTACTTCTCAGAGCTTGGCTTCTTGCCTCCCTAAATTGGGTTCCAGAGGTGGGCAAAGCTGTCAGAGTAAGGGCGTTGGATGGGGTGTCCAGGCAGGATGCTTGGATCTCTGGATTGCCCACACTAGAGAGTTCTTCAGGCCCATATCCAGCTCTCTGCTCGGCAGGGGAGCCTGCTTCCCCCTTCCCTCTGCCTGCCTCTCTGCCTACTTGTGATCTCTCTCTCTCTGTCAAATAAATAAATAACATCTTTAAAAAGAAATCCTGTACTCTTTGGCGGCCACTCCCCATTCTTTTCTTCCGGAAGCCCCTGGCAACCACGAATCTACCTTCTGTCTATGTCTATGGATTTGCCTATTCTGGACATTTCTTGTAAATGGAATCACACAACATGTGGACCTTTGTGTTTGGCTTCTTTCACTGAATACAATGCTTTCAAGGTTCCTCCATGTCCTAACATGTCTCAATACTTAATTCTTTTTGTGACTGATTCCATTGTATGGACAGACCACAGTTTGTTTATGTATTCCTCAGTTTATGGACATTTGGATTGTTTTCACTTTTTGGTTATTATGAGTAATGCTGTTATGAACATTCATGCACAAGTGTTCATTCCTTCTTGCAGCTCAGACCTTCTGTGTCTGATCACTTTCCTTCTGTCTGAGTTGCATCCTTTAGAATTTCCTTCCAGAATTAGCAGAGTGAAGCTCTGCTAATGGCAAACTCTCTTAGTTTTTACTTGTTTGAAAATTTGCTCTTGAACTCTAGGTCAGAAGTTATTTAACTTTTTTAGAAGTTATTTTTTAAGTAATTTGTATGCCAACGTGGGACTGAAACTCATGACCCCGAGATGAGATCAAGAGTCACGTGCTCTAGCAATGGACCCATCCAGGTACCCCAGAAATTCTTTTCTTTTTTCTTTTTTAAGATTTTACTTATTTATTTGAGAGTGAGAGAGAGTACGTGTGAGGGTAGAGGGGCAGAGGGAGAAGTAGACTCCCCACTGAGCAGGGATCGCAAAGAGGGGCCTGATCCCAGGACCCTGGGATCATGATCTGAGTTGAATGCAGACCCTTTAACCAACTGAGCCACCCAGCCTCCCCCATAAATTATTTTCTTTCATCATGTTCAAGATATCATTCCACTGTCTTCTAGTTTCCATTACTGCTGGTGAGAAGACTGCTCTTTTATTTCTAGGGCCACCTGGGTGGCTCAGTTCAGTTAAGCATCTGTCTTCGGCTCAGGTTATGATGTCAAGGTCTTGAGATCAAGCCCCACATCGGGCTCCTTGCTCAGCAGGGAGTCTCCTTCTCCCTCTCCCTCTGCCCCTCCCCATACTCATGCTCTCTCTCTCTCTCCCTCTCTGTCTCAAATAAATAAATAAATAAATAAATAAATAAAATCTTTATGTTAAAAAAGATTTTATTTATTTATTTATTTGTCAGAGAGAGAGAGAGAGAGAGAGACCGCGCGCACAAGCAGGCAGAGAGGGAGGCAGAGGCGGAGAGAGAAGCAGGCTCCCTGCCAAGCAAGGAGCCCAATGCGGGACTTCATCCCAGGACCCTGGGATCATGACCTGAGCTGAAGGAATAAATACCATCTTTTTAAAAAAAGATTTTCTTTCTAGACTTGTCACTCTAAAGTTTTATTGTAATATAGCTACATGTGGATTCTTTTTAAAATTAGTTAATTAATTTGTCAGAGAGAGAGAGAGCACACAAGCAGGGGGAGCAACAGGCAGAGGGAGAAGCAGGCTCCCTTCTGAGTAGGGAGCATGATGGGGGATTCAAACCCAGGCCCCTGGGATTATGACCTGAGCTGAAGACAGATGCTTAACCAACTCAGCCACCAGGCATCCCTACATGTGAATTTTATTTTATTTACTTTGCTTGGGATTCTCTGGGCTTCCAGAACTTGTGGATTGATGCCTCACCAGTATTGGGAAATTCTTAACCATTATCTTTCAAATCTCGCCCTTGCCACATTCTCTGGTCATTTCCTTCTAGAACTCTGATTAAGCTACGTTAGACAGTTTCAGTGTATCCTCCATGTCTCTCAACCTCTTTTGTCTTTTTGCCCCTCTTTTCTGCATTCTGGGTCACTTCAGTTCCATATTCCAATGCCTTTCTGGGATTCCATTTTCCCTTAGGCTTTGGACTAATTTATAACTCCGTTGTCATATATTTCTGATATATTTTTTAAGATTTTATTTATTTATTTGACAGAGATCACAAGTAGCCAGAGAGGCATGCAGAGAGAGGGGGGGAAACAGGCTCCCTGCTGAGCAGAGAGCCCGATATGGGGCTCGATCCCAGGACCCTGAGATCATGATCTGAGCTGAAGGCAGAGGCTTTAACTGAGCCACTCAGGCGCCCCTATTTCTGATATTGTTAAGGAGATGTTTAATATCTTTTATGAAGCATTTGCAGTTGCTTTCAGTGGGGAGGTTGGTCTGAATAACTATCTAGCATAACTTACTAGAAATGGAAGTCCCACCATCCTCCTCATTCCTCTGCTTGGTATATATTCTCCCTTCCCTGCTGATCCAAACTGGAGCCATTCTCCAAAGACAGCCTCCACTTCCACCTTTCCACCTTCACTGTTCCTTCTTGCGCTTTTGAACCTTCCTACCCCAGAACTAGAATTGATTGTCTCCCATTCGGTGGCAGTACCTTGGGACTTCTCTTGCATTGTTTACTTATCAAGTAAATGTATGGGTTGATTTATTGGCCCCCACACTAGATGATCAGCTCAGGAAAGGCAGGAATAGCCCTGAGCAGAGGCTCCAAATCCTGACAAATCAGTGGGGTGTGGTGGGGATGGGAGAAATTCAGGTTCTGGAAGTAGTTTCTGATTCTGACCAGGTATTTGGGGGTGCAGTTTAAGACTCCTCCCCGAAACTGCTTCATTAAATCCCTGTTGGCCCTAACGGACCTCCTGCTCAGAGCTGGAGGCTGCTTGGAGAGGGAAACTCCCACCTTGGAAACCCAGGATCTGAGATCTGCTTGGGGCTGACGAGGAGGCTCGAAGGCGCCTGTATTACCTCAGTCGGTCGGTAGGTGGCAGCACACACATACCCATTGCAGCTCTAGGAGTTGTTTGTTCACTTCCTGGTCCTCCGGGGCCCGAGCTGGGCACTGGGGCGTGTGATTGACCCAAGCTGGACAATACAGAAGGGCCAAAACAGGATATGGTAAACAACTCCCCTCTAACGCTCTCCCTGTCACCTCTCCCCTTGGGTCCCCTGCTACCGCAATACCCACCAAAGTCCAGTTTCCAGTCCAATGTTTGCTGTCTGCTTAGTCTCCGCCCTTGCTATACCACCTTTTCAAATGCTCCCCATTTCCATCGCTCTCGTAACTGTCCTCAGCTAAAAAAATTTTTTTGAACCGGTTACAGTGATCTTAAACTTTAGATATGTACATATACTCTGGTTTCTCTTCAGATCAAATAAATCTTTCGCCTTTAAACTTTATATATGATAATGAGTGCCAAGAAAAGTCTGAACCCATACTGTGCCTTTTTTTTTTTTTTTTTTAAGATTTATTTATTTGCGAGAAAGAGCGCGAGCATGCTGCACATACACAGGCCAAAGCAGGGTAGGGGGGCGGAGAGAGTCTTAAGCCGACTCCAGCCGACTCTGGGCTGAGTTCCCAGCCCCACAAGGGGCTTGATGCGGTGGTAGATGCGCGGCTCGATCTCACAACCCTGAGATCAAGAGGAAACCAAAAGTCAGATGTCCAACCAACTGCGCCCCCGCCAGGTGCCCTCCCAACACTGTGCTTCTTACAGGCTCCTTCCTATCCCCAGGCCTGACCAGTGCACGTTAACAATTCTACCTAATGTCTGTCTCCCCCAAAGTCTGGGTGGTCCTGGGGGTCGCAGGCCATTTATACTAAATGTCCTAGCCCAGATACTCCTCAGGTTAAATAGTAAGTGTCACTAAGTGATGGTTTCATCCCTTAGCCTTAAGAATCTGCAGAGGGAAGGAGGATGTCTTGGCCCCTTGCCTTCTAGAAATTCTTAGAAGAGTTGGCCTCAGATTTTCATGAGCATCAGAATCATGTTTTGGGAGGGGGCGTGGTATTTTGATTTGGCAGAACTGGGGTGGGGCACCATAGTTTGCATTTTTAACAAGCGCTCTATGTTATTCTGACCTCTTTTTGAGAATCTCCTCTAAAGTCAAGATCCATATAGATGGGGCGCCTGGGTGCTCAGTGGGTAAAGCCTCTGCCTTCGGCTCAGGTTGTGATCTTGGGCTCCTGAGATTGAGCCCCACATCGGGCTTTCTGCTCAGCAGGAAGCCTGCTTCCCGTCCCCTCTCTGCCTACTTGTGGTCTCTCTCTCTCTCTCTCTGTCAAATAAATAAATAAAATCTTTTTAAAAATCCATATAGACAATTGATTTTCTTTCATCTCCATTTAAATTCTCAGCAACATCTCAGACTTAGCAACTAAAGTGCAACTCTTGGGGCGCCTGGCTGGCACAGTCAGTGGAGTTTGTGACTCTTGATCTCAGGACTGTGGGTTCAAGCTCCATGTTGAGTGCAGAGATGACTTAAAAATTAAAAGCTTTAAATAAATAGAAAATTTAAAAAGTGCAACTCTTGATACCCTCCCAAATTTGTCCACTGCCCACACAACTTTCCCAGTCTCAGTGAATGATTCCATATTCCACCTAGTTACACCGGGAACCCGGAAGTCTTTTTTTTTTTTTTTTTTTTTTTTTTTTGAGGTAAACTCTACGCCTGATGAGGTGGGGCTCAAACTCATGACCCTGAGATCAAACTCATGACCCTGAGATCAACAGTCACTTGCTCAACCGACTGAGCTGGCGGGTACCCCCTGGAAGTCATTCTTTTTTTTTTTTTTTTTAAGATTTTATTTATTATTTATTTGACAGACAGAGATCACAGGTAGGCAGAGAGGCAGGCAGAAAGAGAGGAAGGGAAGCAGGCTCGCTGCAGAGCAGAGAGCCCAATGCGAGGCTCTATCCCAGAACCCTGGGACCATGACCTGAGCCGAAGGCAGAGGCTTTAACCCACTGAGCCACCCAGGCGCCACTATTTATTTATTTTTAAAGTAAGCTCTACACTCAGCTTGGTGCTTGAACTCACAACCTTGAGATCAAGAGTCACATGAGTCACACGCTCTAGCATCTGAGCCAGACAGGCGCCCCGATGGGGTCTGTGAAAGATTTCCCTTGTGAGTGGAGTAAGCTCCAGCTCCCGTGGCCGGCGGCGTGGGGGTGGTCCCCACTTCACCTCTAAATCCTCTTCCCCCACTCCTTGTGGTCCCTCTCACTTGGACTGGCTACAGGGCCCAGTAGAAAATGAAAATGTGGAGCACATTAAGAATGTCAAGATGTAACAGTTAACCCCCCGGGGTGTGTTAACCCAAGGGTGGGGCCCTTCTGAGTACAGAGCCTTCTGCTACCCGCCCTGCCTCTGCCTGGAACTGTCTGTCCCAGTTTATCAGACCCGGCTCGCAGCTCAAATGTCACCTCTGCAGAACTGTGGCTGAATTTAAAGTAGTTTCACCCAGCTCCTCTCAATCCCGTCTCCCTGTATCACATCACTGGGTGTTCCTATCTCCTCTGCACCTGGCCGTCTCTGAAATGATCTCACTTGTTTACTTGTGTATTGTGTCTCTCCCCACTTCCCCCCACTGCCAGAACATAAACTCAATGCAGGACCCCTCCTGCCACGTCACTTTGGTATCTCCAGCACCCAGAGCTTCAGACTAGGCACACAATAAATGTTTCATGAGTAGAGGAGTATATATGCTGAAGACCGCCCTCCAGGAACTGGTGTAGTGTAGAGGAGTCCTACAGCTGGCAGGAGGGGGGCAGTGTTTGTTTAATTATTTAAATTTATTTTTTTTAAAGATTAACATTTAAAAAAAATTTAAGTATTTTATTTATTTATTAAAGAGAGAGAGAGAGAGCACGGGGTCGGGGACACAGAGGGAGAGGGAGAAGCAGACTGACTCCCCGCTGAGCAGGCAGCCCAAGGTGGGGCTCTATCCCCAGACTCTGGGATCACGACCTGAGCCGAAGGCAAATGCTTAACAGACTGAACCACCCAGGCACCTCTTCAATTTTTTTTTTTTTTAAATTAAGTAAACTCTACCTCTTGTAGGGCCTGAACTCATAACCCTGAGATCAAGAGTCATGTACTCCTCCAACTGAGCCAGGCAGGCTCGCCTGTTTTTTAATTTGAGTTGCATTTGAATGCCTTTGGGCATTACAGATAACCATAGGCTGCTTTCTTCCCACTGTCCTAAATTCCATCCCAATTCACACACTTTAGCTCCTGTCTTTGCTACGTGTGAGCTGGGATGAACACATCGCATTTGCATTTTAGTAGCTGTGTGATCAAGAACAAATTATTTGACCTCTCTGAGCCTTTCCTCTTCATCTGCCCAATGAAGATAATGATATTATCAACTAGTTGGATTATTTTGAGATTAATGAAATAATACCCATAAATTGCATGTAAATACTAAAATGTGCAGTAAGTACTACTGTTATTAGTTTTTTTTTTTAAAGATCTTATATACTTATTTGACAGAGAGAGAGAGAGAGAGATCACAAGTAGGCAGAGAGGCAGGCAGAGGGGGAAGCAGGCCCCCCACTGAGCAGAGAGCCCAATGTGGGGTTCGATCCCAGAACCCTGGGATCATGATCTGAGCCAAAGGCAGAGGCTTAACCCACCGAGCCACCCAGGTGCCCCTTGTTGTTAGTTTAACAGAGGCATGGGAAGGCCATGGGGTTCTGGTTCTAGCTCTTCACCTACTACATGTATGACTTTGGCCAACTGACTCTACCTGCCTTAGCCTCCATGTCCTCTTCCACAAAATGGTGGAAGCTATACAGTGACAGCTCTTTGACAGTATTGGTGGGATTATCAGAGCAAATTTGAGATGAAGGTTTGGGTTATTCTTACCTCTCCCTAAAGGAGCAGTGGGAGGGAGCCATAGGAGGGGCCCAGGGACAGTCCCTCATATAGCCACCAGGGACTTGCTCCCCCTCATGTTGTACCCAGGACTCCTCAGGAGACACAGCTGGGTCCACAGGGCCCAAACAGAGACAGCTCTTGGTGTCACCGTCCCAAATGTCCCTCCAGATGAGAAAGGAACAAAAATCTGATTTCACAGATAAGCAAGTCACCTTCCCCCAACCATGCAAACCAAACCAAATAAATAAACCAGTAACCCACATTTGTGCCTTCCACAGGATGTAGGCTCCAGCGGATGGAGTCCGGGACGTGCTACCCGCAAATATGGCACCGGGACATATCGAATATTTCAAGTCAAAGAAATTCAAAACATGACGGGTGGACAAAGGGTTTTCCAATGCCCTGAAGCGGGTCATAAAGCTGCCACGTGAGAAGTGCTCTCTGAACCTGCTGGAAAGAAGGAAGCTTATCTCTGAAGACCGAGGGATACTGGGAAGTATCTGAATACTGAAGATACTGAATGAACAGCCCTTGCTACATTTCTCTCAGTTGACGATATTTACCTCATACTCTTTATCCTATATCTGTCTACAGCTTTCTACTCTTCATCAAACCTAGCAGAAAGCCACTCAGGTTTAACTATTCCTTCCTTCCTTCCTTCCTTCCTTCCTTCCTTCCTTCCTTCCTTCCTTCCTTTCTTTTTAAAATTTATTTATTTGTCAGAGAGAGAGCACAATCAGGGGGAGCGGCAGGCAGAGGGAGACGCAGACTCCCCGCCGAAAAGAGAGGCCAATGTGGGACTCCGTCCCAGAACCCTGGGACCATGACCTGAGCAGAAGGCCTGAGCCACCCAGGCGTACCAGGTTTAACAATTTCTTTGGGTCTTCATTTCCTCCTGCAGGCTCCCATGCCACTTACAACTCACCTTAAATAAATCTGTATGCTTTTTGTCTCATTAATCCGCCTTTTATTACAGGGGTTCCTAGTGGAGAACTTGAAAAAATAGAGGAGGGGCGCCTGGTGGCTCAGTGGGTTAAGCCTCTGCCTTCGGCTCAGATCATGATCTCAGGGTCCTGGGATTGAGCCCCGAGTTGGGCTCTCTGCTCAGCAAGGAGCCTGCTTCCTCCCTCTCTCTCTGCCACCTCTCTGCCTACTTGTGATCTCTCTCTCTCTGTCAAATTAAAAAAAAAAAAACTTAATAAAAAAGAAAAAGAAACAATATAAAAAAAGATAGAGGAAAAGATATTTTCCTTCTCCTACACAGCCCTCTATCCATACTTACTGACCCTACACACTTGTAGGCTGTGGGCCTCATCAATCCATCCCACGCTAGCCATTTGGTTACCAAGAGTCTGACCTTGGGTAAGGTTGGGATTGTGGAGGTCTGGTGGTCTGGAGGGCCTTCTAAGCCTGCCCTAGCTCTTTCCTCCTTTGCCTTCAGTGCCATGCCCTCCTCCTGCTCTCATCAGCCATCAGCTTCAACGTTCCCAGTGCTGGGCTTTCCCTATGCCAGTTCCCACTGAATAAATGTCTAGTCTGGTGTCAGGGAGTGGAGGTTTAGAGGTGAGGCTCTTGACCCAGGCTGACCCTGTTTGAATCCAGACTCCACTTCTTACTAGGAGTCTGGCCTCGGGTAAGTTCATAGAAGCCTCAGTTTCTTTACTTGGGAAGTGAGAAAAAAAGCTAATCATAGTACCTACTTCAGAGGGTGGCTGTGTGCATCAGACAAGATCATGGATGTGAAGCTGTTGCATGGTGGAGGTGTGACATGGAGTAACTGCCCCCCTCCAAGGTTGCTAAATAGGGATCAACTTTTAAAATATCTAAGAACTTTTCTTCTTGGCCAAACATAGAACAATCTGAGTCCCAAATTGTTTTGGTCTTTTCTATGTCGTCTTATCCCTCCAATAAGTGAAAGAACAGAGCATTGACTGGTGTGGATATTTTTTTAAGTCACCAAATTGAATTTCTGCTTTTAATTGAAGTAATAGATATCCACAGACTAACAGTCAAACTATTCTACATGGATTTTTGTGAAAAATGGCAGTCCCCTTCCTTAGTTCATCTCACCTCTAATCCTTATTATTTGGAGGTAACTGCTTTCACCTCTAGCCTTTCTTCTTTATTTTTTATTTATTTATTTTTTTAAAAGATTTTATTTATTTGACAGACAGAGATCACAGGTAGGCAGAGGAAGGCAGAGAGAGAGAGGGGGAAGCAGGCTCCCCGCTGAGCAGAGAGCCCGATGCGGGGCTCGATTCCAGGACCCTGGGACCATGACCTGAGCCGAAGGCAGAGGCTTTAACCCACTGAGCCACCCAGGCGCCCCTCTTCTTTATTTTTAATCATGTCTATTTCCGATATTTCTTAGTTCTAAATAGTATGCTCATACTAATACGTCTCTCTCTCTTTTTTAAGATTTTATTTATTTATTTATTTATTTATTTATTTGACAGACAGAGATCACAAGTAGGCAGAGAGGTGGGCAGAGAGAGAAGGAAGCAGGCTCCCTGTCGAGCCAAGAGACAGATGCCGGGCTCGATCCCAGGACCCTGAGACCATGACCTGAGCCAAAGGCAGAGGCTTAACCCACTGAGCCACCTAGGCACCCCTCATACTAATACTTCTTCTTTTTTTTTTTTTTTTTCAAATGGAGACATTACCTATTGAGTTCCCCTTGGTAAGAAGACTTAGATCTCTGGTTATCCCTCTTTCCTTTCCTATGCCCTCACTATATACTTCTGTTAAACATTTTTGTTAGTGGGGCACCTGGGTGGCTCAGTTGGTTAAGCGACTGCCTTTGGCTCAGGTCATGATCCTGGAGTCCTGGGATCGAGTTCCACATCAGACTCCCTGCTCGGCAGGGAGTCTGCTTTTCCCGCTGATCTCTCTCCACTCATGCTCGCTCTCTCTCTCTCAAATAAATAAATAAAATCATTTAAAAAATTTTTTTATTAGATCAATATTCAGTTTTTATGTTATGGTGACTGTAAATATTTTTCACAGTTAAGCTATGTTACCGAGTAACATTACTATCATCAGATTTTTTCCTTATGGGGCACCTGGCCAACTCAGTGGTGGGGTGTGTGATTCTTGATCTCAGGGTTGTGAATTTGAGCCCCACATTGAGTGTGGAGATTGCTTAAAAAAATAAGATCTTTATTATATATATATATATATATATATTTAAGATTTTATTTATTTATTTGACAGACAGAGATTACAAGTAGGCAGAGAGAGAGGAGGAAGCAGGCTCCCTGCTGAGCAGAGAGCCCGATGTGGGGCTCAATCCCAGGACTCTGAGATCATGATCTGAGCCGAAGGCAGAGGCTTTAACCCACTGAGCCACCCAGGCGCCCCTTTATTTTATATTTTTAAAGCCTTTATTTATTCATTAAAGAGAGAGAATACAAACAGGGAGTGGGGAGGGGCAGAGGGATAAAGAGAAGCAGACTCCTCCCTGAGAAGGGAGCCCAATGTGGGGCTCAATCCCAGGACCAGGAGATCATGACCTGAGCCAAAGGCAGATGTTTAACCACCTGAGCCACCCAGGTGTCCCCCCAAAAATAGAATCTTAAAAAATATTTTCTCTTATAATTTTGTCCATTGAGGTAAATTTTCTTTCCCTCCCTTCCCCCCCTTTCCTCCCTCCCTCCCTTCCTTCCTTCCTTCCTTCCTTTCTTTCTTTCTTCCTTCCTTCTTTACTTGGTTTTCTATATTCTTTTTTAAAAAAGATTTTATTTATTTAATTGAGAGAGAGAGAGTGGAGGCGGTGCAGAGGGAGAAGCAGACTCCCCTCTGAGCAGGAGGCTGGACCCCAGGACCCTGGGATCAGGACCCTCAGATCAGGACCTGAGCAGAAGAAGGCAGATGCTTGACCCACTGAGCCATCCAGGCACTCCTTGGTCTTTTGTATTCTTGTCACTGATTTTTCCCCTGCAAACACTTTGGAGAAATATAAAAGTCTCTTTCAGACGTACTAGTATTCCATCAGGTTTCTTTCTGGCTTGGCAACAACCTTCCTGGGGCCTCTTTTCTCCTGTATCCTCTTGCGTTTCATCTGGATTGGGTGATTTTAGGCCTGCTGCATAGCTGCATCCCGGAATGACTCTACATGCTCACCCTGGGAAATGTCTTCACTTCTTTCTCAGGCTGGATGTCTGATTTCTGGATCTCAAGCCTCCCGTTTTCTTGTTTTACTCTCTTCGTTTTGCTGTAGAGCATTTTTTGGTGGCTTCCAGGAAAGAATCTTTGGAAAATGGACTTTTGTGAGAGCTTGCAGGTCTAAATGTCATTTTCCTCTTTCATGGTTGAGTAATGATTTGGGTGGATATAGATTTCTAGGTTCAAAACCCTCCTCTCAGAATTTTCGGGGCATTACCCCTTACTCTGGTGTTTTGGAGAAAAGGATCATTCCAATTTCCAATCCTTCATATGTGACTTCTTTTTCTTCTTTGAAAACCTGTAAGAGCTTCTCTTTATCCCTGTGTCCTGAAATTTCACAGTGCTGTACCCGGCAGCAAGCTTTTTCCATCCATTGTGCTGGGCCCTCTCAGTTTGGACAGTTAGGCCCTTAGAACTGTAAGGGCCTCTTCAGCCAGAGCAGCCCCAGCCCGGTTGAACTAGGTGATAGGCTGGTTCAAATGTCTACTAGGGTAAATTGTAATTCAACTGGTCACCTAGCATGACTGTGCGGCTTTCTCTGTGTGTTACAATTTCATTGGCCGCCTATGTGTGGCCAGGCCCAACCACATGGCCTTTGCTCTATAAAAGTTAGTCTGGAAAGCAGGGAGGGGTGGTTCTCTCTCTCTCGGGGGCGGCCCCGACCGGTCTGTTTGACGGTCCGTTTGATTCTTGATGCTTGGTGCAAAATAAAGCTTTGCTTGACTTTCGCTTTGTATCAGTCTCGCTCCTTTAATCACGGACCCATTATTGGGGTACCCATTTTGGGGGGCCCAACATGAACCAGAAAAAGTTTCCATGCTATTTCTTTAATATGCTCTTTCTTCCATCTCCCCCCTGTTCTTTCTGGAAACTCTGCTATTCAGATATTGGATTGATCCTTCTATTTTCTTATCTGTTCTTTCTTATTTTTCTTTTCATCTATTCAAAAAATCCTTATTTAGTGCCTCTTATGTGTCATTTATTATTCTAGGGGTTAAGGATACGGAAGGGAATAGAGGGGAGCTTGGGTGGCTCAGTTGTTAAGTGTCTGCCTTTGGTTCAGGTCATGATCCTGGTGTTCTGGGATCTAGCCCCACGTTGGGCTCCCTGCTCAGCAGAGAACCTGCTTCTCCCCCTCCAGCTCCACCATGCTCGTGTTCCCTCTCTCGCTGTCTCTTTCAGTCGAATAAATAAATACAATCTTTAAAAAATTAAAAAAAAAAAGAAGGGGGTAGACCTGAGAGAATCTCTGCTCTCATGGAATTAACATTACATTTTAGAAAGTGGTAAGTACTAAGGAGAAAAATAAAATTAGGGAAAGAGGCTAGAAAGTTCAGAATACTGAACTCTGTGATTTTGGGGTTTTTAAAAAGATTTTATTTATTTATTTGACAGACAGAGATCACAAGTAGGCAGAGAGGCAGGCGGGGGTGGGAGGGAAGCAGGCTTCCTGCTGAGCAGAGAGCCTGATGTGGGGCTCCATGTGGGGCTCAATCCTAGGAGCCCAAGATCACAACCTGAGCCAAAGGCAGAGGCTTAACCCACTGAGCCACCCAGGTGCCCCTGATTTTAAACAGGGTGATCAGGGAAGATCTTACTGAGAAATTAATATTCAAGGAAAGACCAGAGGGTGAGGGGGCAAACCACATGGGTGGATATTTGGGAAAGAATGAGGCAGCAAGAACAACATATACATAGTGCCTAAGTGGGGCAGGCTGACACAGGAGCAGGACTTTGGGATCAAGGTATAGCAGGTCATTGTGCCCAGAGAGAAGGGACACAGTGGACAGAGAGGAATGAGGTCTGAGAGGTGAGGTGATGATGGTTTTTAGTGTGAATGACAGGGAAAACCACTGGAGGGTTGCAGTAGAGGACTTATGTTATCTAACTGACCTTGTAACGGGATCACCATAGTTCCTCTGACGACTGTAGGGGGTCAGGGTGGAAGCAGCACACTTAGGAGCTCTTGCCATGATTAAGGAGAAAGTAAAGGTGGACCTTGGACCAGGGTGGCTTTTTATCGTTTTTTGGGAGATTTCTTGTCATTTTATTTCCTAACTCTTTTATTGAATTTTTCATTTCTGCTTAAGACATTTTAACTTTCAAAAGTTATTGTTGTTTTTTTTTAAGATTTTATTTATTTATTTGACGGAGACATGGCAAGAGAAGGTATATGATCAGGGGGAGTGAGAGAGGGAGAAACAGGCTTCCTGCTGAGCACGCAGCCCGAACTGGGGCTCGATCCTAGGACCCTGGGGTCATGATCTGAGCTGAAGGCAGAAGCTAACGACAGCCATCCAGGCGCCCCCAAAAGTTACTTCTTAATCTCTGAATATTATTTTCTCTTTTTTGGCATCTGATGCTTCCTGTTGTCCTTATTTCCTGAGGTAATCTCGTATCTGTGGATATTGATTACAATTCTTTTGATGGCTTCTTCTATTATTTCCATTATTTCTGGTTCCTCTGAATTCCACTTGCTGTTTTTTTATTTTGTTTTGCTTTGTTTTGGGGCGGGGTGTTTCTGTCTCACAGGTTTCTATCAATGTCTGGTTATTTTTGGCATCCATTCATACATAAGAGCTGAGTGGAAGCTGTGTGTGTTTGGGGCTTCTGGAATGATGGACTCTTCTGTGGGATATCTGGGCTGGAACATGACCTTTGTATGTTGGGGAGACTCCAGTCCTATTTTTGGTTCGTGTAGGTTTTTTCCCACTGAGCTGGAATAAGCCTGCCTCCGACCAGAATGTTAGCTTTTACCAAACCTTCCCATTTACAGCATGGTATCTATTTCCTTATCTGTGCCAGATACGTTAAAAGAGTTTGTTTAGTCTTTTCAGAGGAGAACCCTCCACTTTACTACCTGGGTGGGAAAGGGGTTTAGCCTTTGACTGCTCTCTAAAGTGCCTTGTAACAAGTCCTGTTTTCAACTCCATCTCCATCTTCATCTTGGTACCTAGTGATTCCAATTCCAGAGTTTTTGTGGTACACCTTAGCCTTAGTCAACTTGTTTCCCGGCTTTCCCACTCTAGGACGTTGTTTTCTCTATTCTACTAAAGTCATTTCCATTTATCTGTGCTCTCCAGGTTCCAAGATGGTATATATTTTTTTCTTTTCTTTTCTTTTCTTTTCTTTTCTTTTCTTTTCTTTTCTTTCTTTCTTTCTTTCTTTCTTTTTCTCCCTTTCTTTCTTTCTTTTTTTCTTAAAGATTTTATTTACCCATTGGACAGAGATCACCAGGCAGAGAGGTAGGCAGAGAGAGGAGGAAGCAGGCTCCCCGCTGAGCAGAGAGCCCGATGAGGGGCTCAATTCCAGTACCCTGGGATCATGACCTGAGCCGAAGGCAGAGCCCTTAACCCACTGAGCCACCCAGGCGCCCCCAAGATGCCTTTTTTTTTTTTTAAGATTTTATTATTTATCTATTTTTTGAAGATTTTATTTATTTATTTGCCAGAGATAGAGGCAGAGAGCACAAGCAGGGGGAATGCAGAAGAGAGAGAGTAGCAGACTCCTGGCCAGGCAGGGAGCCTGATGGGGGGCTTGATCCCAGGCCCCGGGGGGATTATGACCTGAGCAGAAGTCAGGCCCTCAACCAACTGAGCCACCCAGGTGTTCACCTTTCTCATCCTTTTACTGTCATCTTAGTAGGGCTGAGAGAGGGAGAAGAGGTAAATGTGTCATGTGTATCCATGTTGATTCAATCTGCCACATTTACCCTCAATGTCTTTACAATGTTTACAGTCTGTGTTCTTCCTCTCAAGAGTTCTTTTCACTGCTTACAATTGTATTCTGCTTGGACTGGGGTTTGATGAGGCAAAGGATAACAAAGGAATAGAAGATACACAGCCTTCCCAAAATTTACATTCCACTTGACTCTCTCAGGGTAGGGTAAGGGCTATTTTCCATTTTGTGATTTCTGTCAACTACTCTTTTCAAAAGCAGGGAAGTCCTCATTACCCCCTCCTACCTGTTTTACGTATTTTGGCTGAGGGAGCTGGAAGGCTGGGTGGGGTCCTCAGGAAAACCCTAGGATGGAAAAGTCTGAATCATAACCCACAGTCATTGCTGGGTCTGTGGCAGTAGAGATTACCAAATTCAATTTCCTTATTTTATAAAAGGAAACTGAAAGCCAGAGAGCTTTAGTTGATTTGGATCAACTTCGGTCTCCTGAAAAATACTCTAATAATATCCTAAAAATGGAAACTCTTAGCAGTCGAGGGGCATGTGGGTCTAAAGTTCCCGTTGCTCGAAAGCTGCAGGGATGTGGGGGTGGGGGGGGGGGGGGGGGGGGGAGCCTTGCCCCTTGCTTTTCCTCAAAGGCCAAAGGTCATTTCAGAGGTCTCATAACTGTACTGTTTTATTTTTTGTAACACTCGTCAACATTTAAAATTATGTAATTATTTTTACTATTTATCTGACCCCCCCCCCACCGGAACGTAAGCCTCATGAGAGAAAGGGTCTTTCCTGTCTCGTTTGCCATTTAATCCTCAGAGCAAACTGGGAATCGAAGTAGTCTGGCTCCAAAACCCGCGCTTTCAACCACTGCATTATATTGCTATCTAGTGAATACAGCAGAGAATGGACTTCTGCACACACACGGAGACGAGAGGGCAAGAAAATATACCCTCCGTCGGGGAAACCAGCAGGTGGAAAACATCCGGACGTAAGCGTATTGCGCCCTTGTGACCTTTCTCTCCGGAAGCACTTGCCGCTCTCCGGCGCGAGTGCGCACGCGCTGTCGTCGGGGTCGCTCTGGGCCGCGAGCGGAGAGGGGATTTAAGGGAAGGTTCCGCCTCCAGGGCTGAAAGGCGCCTGCGCCGACGGGGCTCCTTTCTAGACGCGCTTTCTCGCTTCCTCCCTCCCTCGCCTGCGCGCGCCGGGTGGGCGTGGGAGGAGGCGGGGAATTGGGGAGGGGAGCGAGGGGGCGGGTGTCGCGGGAGGGAAGGAGCGAACCGGAGAGCGTCGTCCTGAGAGGAGTGAAGGCGGCAAAATGGCGGACCGCTTCTCCCGCTTCAACGAGGATCGAGACTTTCAGGTAAACACGGGCGTCGCCGAGAATCCGGGAAGGCTCTGGCGGAGCCGGGACGTCCTCATTCCCCGCTCCTAGTTCTTTTCCTTCCAAGCTCTGCTCTGGCTTACGAACTGGCTTGCTCTTCTCCCGCCTCCAGTTCCTCCAGGGGCCTCCCAAGCTTGAGGCGAGGCCGCATCTCCTCTCACCTCGTATTCTCTTACCTGTTAAGCTCAGGCCGCCGGGTTTGCAGCTTCGGCCTGCTCGGGCGGGTTTCGGAAGCCTAGGTGGGCCGCAGACTGGGGACGGTGCTCCCCTCGGGTGCGCCGGGCCTGTGAAGGCGCCGGGCGGACTCCCGGGGGGGAAAGAGGGATGGGTTGGGAGGGCTTCGGGCGGGTGTTGCTGAGACCAGGGCTTCCGAATCTCTGGGATTTGCTCGCAGGGCTCTTTTTCGGGTCGTCCTTCGTCTATCGTCAGTATGATAAATCCCTTTCATTCTGTGGCTTTCCATTTCTTCCCATGGAAAAAGGATCCTTGAGTTATCAGCCGCCTCCTTGGTTGGTCAAACATTGAGATTTCTCTAGGCGTAAATGTTGCTGTTATTAGGCCGTTCATCTTGCTTGGAAAAGAGTAAGTTACAGGACTGTGGTCGCTGTAAGCTTAGCCCCAAATCCTCCCTCGAAAGATTTTAAGAAGCGTAATGATAAGGGACTTCGTTAGCGCGTGAGAACTAGCTCCAGAAGCTCCTTTTTTTCTTTCTTTAGTTGCAAATGCTATTTGGAAAAATGTCCTTGTGATGACAGGTTATTATCGAGGGAAAAATAAAGGCCAAATTAGAATAACGCGTCTTTCAGTTGTTTTAAAATACCTTCCTGTTGAGCATTGTTATCGCAGAAATCTCGGCGACTAAAAGGGATTTAGTCGAGATTGGCTGTTTCTAGGGTAAAATACATCCTCAGAGTCTCAAAGAAACCACTGCATTACTACCGCATATCCTGGCAACAGCAATTTGGGTCAGGAGAATGAACATCAGAACTCAAGTTTTTATCCCGCTGCAGATCTTCCTCCGAGTAACATGGGATACTGTAGATACGTTTCAGAAGGCAGTTTGAAGGGTTTGCGTTCCCTGAGATGATGGAGTTGGCAAATAAACAGATAAAGCAGTTAAACAACAGTCCAGTGCATGGAACGCTTGTGATAAGTTTTGCAGCAGTAAGGGATCAAGGGGCTGTTGAAAAACCTTGTGATCATGCGCCTGCTGTCTAACTGCAGCACAATACAGGATCTCAAGGTGTTTAAGAATATAGTGCAGGTGCAGGGAAGTTGAAGCAGTTCTTATATAGCCATTTGATCCCCGAGTTTTTTGTTTTTTTGTTTTTTGTGTTTTTTTAAGCCAGCCCCACGGGAGTAGGCTACAAGATGTGTGGGCTTTTATTGGTAATTTTTAAAGAGAGCTGTTAACTAAAATCTCAAGTGCTTTTCAGAGGAGAAAATTTCAAGGTGACCTAATAAAATTGAAAATAACTAACATGAACAATTAAGTGATGAGGGAAAATGGCTGTCAGCCACAGAATTTCAGCCGACTTAAACACATTTGCAGGGTCTTGAAAGAATTTGACACCTGGATAGCAGATTGTGAATGCTGTCACCTGAAAAAACTGAGAAAGCCTCTACCTTTTCTAGTAAGGTGGCTTTCTCTTCTGATGCTCTAGCTGGGTTTATCTGAAACCTGATGGGTAGTTCTTTGAAGATAGTACGTGTATTTTAAGTTTCTTTCCTGCTTGTATGTTGGAATAACCAACTCCTGCAGCTAGGAAAATGTTGGTTTTCTAAAATTCAGATCTCCTAATATGGGTAAAATAGGGTATTGGGAATGAAAACCTTTTAGACAACTAAAAGATGTTAAAACTTTTGTAAATTATTGTACTAACATTTCTATTTCTTTTCTTTTTTTTTTTTCAAGATTTATTTACTTATTTGACAGAGACACGGTGAGAGAATGAACATAAGCAGGGGAATAGGAGAGGGAGAAGCAGACTTCTGCTGAGCAGGGAGCCCAAGGTGGGGCTCAGTCCCAGGACTCTGGGATCATGACCTGAGCTGAAGGCAGAGCCACCCAGGCGCCCCTAACATTTCTATTTCTTTTTATTAAGATTTTATTTATTTATTTGATAGAGACACATAGTGACAGAGATAGCAAGAGAGCACAAGCAGGGAGGAGAGGGAGTCCGATGTGGGGCTCGATCCCAGGATGCTGGGATCCTGACCTGAGCCAAAGGCAGATGCTTAACCAACTAAGCCACCCAGACGCCCCTGTACTAACATTTCTTTTCTTTTTTTTTTTAAGATTTTATTTATTTATTTGACAGAGATCACAAGTAGGCAGAGAGGCAGGCAGAGAGAGAGGAGGAAGCAGGCTCCCCGCTGAGCAGAGAGCCCAATGCGGGGCTCCATCCCAGGACCCCGGGATCATGACCTGAGCCGAAGGTAGAGGCTTTAACCCACTGAGCCACCCAGGCGCCGCTGTACTAACATTTCTAAAAAGCATCTATTTAAAATAGTCAACTACAATAAATAAATAAAAAAAATACTTAAAGTAGTATTTCTTCCGGATGTTTTAATAAGAAAAAATACTGATTTTCATTAATGATATCCTTCAATTTAAAGTTATTAGAGAGAAAATGTAATAGCGTGCTTCTGTATATAGTATATCTAAAACATTTTAAGGTTGGGTTATTAAAATTAAATGTGGCCTCCTTTTAAGATTTTGAGTGATAAACGAGGTGAAACCATTGAGTACATTTGAAAACAAATCCAAAGTAGGTTTCCGAACAGTGCATGGATCCTGTTGCTTTAAAAAGATCTTACAGCACTAGAAATTTTTCTGTGTATCTTCTCCAGTAAGTTCTAGATGACTGTCATTTTTTGGCTTTAAATTGGCAAGATAACTAAAAATGATAAAATATTACTCTTTGCCAATTTACCATCACTTGCAAATTTTGGAGAGTTTGTGGTATCTTGAACTTAGTATGGAGTCAGAGGTGGATTCACTTATTTGGGAACACCTGAAGTTTCAAAGGTGTTTTATGTAATATGGTGAGGAGCTTAATTAACGGAGGCATGCCACCTGAAGCACTTATGAATATAAAGAGTAATCATTATTAAGGACATACATTTAAACATTTTCACTAACTTCATTTTAACAATAAATAGGCACCATTCTACACACTATATGTGTATTTTCTCATAGTCTTTGCAATAACTGTGAGGTAGGTACTATTAATGCTCATTTTCAAATGCGGCAGCTGAGGCGCAGAGATATACAGCTGGTATATATATATATGGCCAGGTATATACAGCTGGTAGATGGCAGCACCTAGAGTCACATCCTGGCTCTTAAGACTCTTGAACCTATGCTCATGACCATTATCTCTACTGCCACTTACATATTTTATATAACTGTAATTGAGTCATCAAATACGGAGGATAAACTTACAAATTATGAAGAATAAGTGAGCTTTTAGAGAGGTTATACAGTTAGTTTTTACTGTGTTCCCCTTTGTCCAGAACGGTTTCTTGTTCTCCCAAGGACTTAGAAGGAGACTTCTGACAGTGATGAGTTACACTATCATAGAGGACATATTGTTAACTGTTATTTTAGTTCAGACATTGTTTTGTGTGGGTTTTTAAAAAAAATATATTTATTTATTTGTCAGAGAGAGAGAGAGCGCTCGCACACAAGCAGAGGGAGTGGCAGGCAGAGCAAGTAGAGGGAGAAGCAGGCTCCCCGCCAAGCAAAGAGCCCCATGCAGGACTCCATCCCAGGACCCTGGGATCATGACCTGAGTCAAAGGCAGTGGCTTAACCGACTGAGCCACCCAGGTGTCCCTTGTGTGGTCTTTTTTTTTTTAAACTCTTTTTTTTTTTTTTTTTGTAATTTTATTCATTTATTTGACAGATCACAAGTAGGCAGAGAGGCAGGCAGAGAGAGAGGGAGGAAGCAGGCTCCCCGCCGAGCAGAGACCCTGATGCGGGGCTGGATCCCAGGACCCCGAGACCATGTCCTGAGCCAAAGGCAGAGGCTTTAACCCACTGAGCCACCAGGCGCCCCTTGTGTGGTCTTCTTAAGTGATCTTTTTTTATCTTCGGAAATCTTAGTGGTTTAGACTCATGTATTTATTTTTTAATGTTTTAAGTTCTGACTACTGCTTTAAGAATCTGACCTCAATTTCTGAATGAGACACAACTTCTGCCTACATTTACCAGATTAAGGCATATTTGCCCACAGATTAAAATGTTACACAAACTAATGGAAAATACATAGTATATAAAACTTAAGATATAGATGTATTCAGTACTTTGAATTACAGGTTCCCTAAAGAAAGTTTTGTTTGTAGAGAGATGTACAACTGTAAGATGTTAAGATACACTCACTGCTCAGGTTTAGTGGTTGTGCAGCTATTAATGGTCATGCTCCTGAATGCTGTGAGGAAATGTGTTCTTCAATTCATGTTCCTGCAGAGAACTGGTGATTTAAAGTAGCCTTTCATTCTTGTTCTGAATGTGTTTTGCATTAGATTTCTAATAAGAAAGAGTTATGATAATCAATGAGTAATAAAACAAGAGAAAAAAAGTCTTAAAGTTCATAATAAAAATAAAATTACCCAAGGGTTTTCTATACTCTATGTAAGTAATCATAATGGTAAATAGTAATAAGTCATGTGTTACTTTATGTAGTATGTAAGGGTCCTGGTATTTCATGTATGATACCAGGATGTGACCTTCAGATAATTCTTAGTTGAGACCATTAAATGAGAAGGTTACAGTTTTAAAATACTTTGATCACAGAAGCATGTTAGTATATTTTCTGTGTGGTATCTTGCAATAAGGTTGGCATTCTAATGCAGACGTGCTGGAGATGACACACGGGCAAGTGTTCTAATCTCTTGTTTCCAGGGTCTCCCATCATCTGGAAGAGATGCCACTAGTTGTGGAAATCAGTGTGCACTTTGCTTGGGATACTAAAACTTATGCAAAATCATTACTACTCCCTTTCCCATACATATTATATAGGTGGAAAGGGTTGGAACCAAGGCTGTACCGATCTCAAAATACTGATGATAAATTGGCATGATTATTAACAAATGCAAAATTATTGGTTAGTGTATTTTCAGGTGTTCAAGAGTTACCGTGTAAGGTTAGCATAAGGGAAAGTTCTCGGGTGGTTATTTGAAGGATTAAGGTAAATAGTCAAGGTAAAGGGTACTGGAAAAGGGACAGTTAAGGAATAACATCACAGAGAAAAACATAAGTTGCATTGGAGGGACAGTGGGGTTGGCAGGAATTGCGATCACAGGGCTTCATGTGACAGTATGCTTATTTGTTTTCAAAGTAGGCATTGAGACCAAGAAGAAACAGATCTAGACAGATTCATTATTAGGCTGATTATTTACAGGGCTGTTCTAGTGCTATCAGCATTACAGAAAAATAGGTGACCCTGTTGTATTCATTCCATTTTTTTCTATCTGTATCACACAATTCCCATTAGAGTACTACAGAAACTCTTTTTTCCCATTTTCTTAGATCTTTATGATAAGTTATATAACCAGAACTAAAATTTGTGACTTAAAAAATTTTTAGACTCCTATATAATTAGCTATGCTGATTCTCCTGCTTCATAGCTGAGATATATTTCCGTATAATTTCCATCTCTTTAGGTATATGATAAAATGAAAAAAGGACAGTGTTCCCTTGTGGCCAAGGTGACCATTTTCTGGGGTATCTGGCTGGCTCAGTCAGTGCAGCATGCAACTCGATCTCAGGGTTCACGAGTTTGAGCCCCACATTGAGTGGTGGAGTTTGCTTTAGAAAAAAAAAAAAAATTACCATTTTCTGGAAAGGATTAGGAGTTCATGAGATCTTGAATTATGGATTTGAAACCCATGTGGAGATTTCATTTTTTTTCTTGTGACTTAATAAGTTTCTAATATTTTATTAATGTAAATGGGTTCCAGCTTGAAGTAGACATCCAGTTCTTGAAATTTATTAACATTCCTTCCCTGAAACAGCTTGGTACTTTTGGTTGTATGTCTGGCATTAAATCCCTTTTCATATTAGCATCGCCATTTAGCATTAAGTGAGAGCTGACTCATGGTTAATTACCAAAAGAATTACAAATGACCACCACAAATACTGAAAGAAGTCATTGATTTGATATTGCAGTGGATACCAGAAGATGTTGTAATGATTTTCCAGTTATAAAAAGTGAATTGTCTGTTTAACTGTGGAAATCTGTCTGAATGTGCTTAATGCATTGTATTAATCAATGCAAAAATTTAAATATATGCAGCTGAAAGAATATACTGTATTGTCATACTTATACTAAATGATTTCTTTGTGATTTAACAGATGCATTTAATATATTATACATATTATAGGAATTTATGGAAGAAAAAGTAGCCACAGTTATTTTGGCATTGTATATAGGTTAATAGCACGTAATATTTTAGTAAGTGCCCTAGATAGTAAGAAATTAAAGTTAGGGTCAAAATAGTAGTTTCCTGTAACTTAATTTTAATTTTTACCAGTAGTGTCGAGGTAAGATAAATCTTGAGCTGTGCATCATTCAAACAAGCAGAAGATGTCTTTGTAATACTAATTTGGTCTCATCTCATTAGGTTTCAATTACTTGTTATCATCCTTCTCGGACAGTTGATTTCAAAGAGGAATTCAGTTTATCTCTCTGTTTTATGGAATTGAAATACAAAACAGCTTTTCAGATTTAGTTATTTTTATTTATTTTTCTTTTTTTTCAGATTTAGTTAGAAAAAATCATCGATCATGTTTTGTGACTGATATTTTAGATAATGATTGTTGGAAAAGTTAGTACTTTTATCTTACGGTTCAATTAATATTTTTCAGTGTTGATGAGGGAGAAGTAGCTTGCTTTTTCAACCTTTTGTAGATAATACTGATCAAAAATCAAGAAATTAATTGGATAATTTAGATCTTGATTATACAAGAAGCTTAAGCTAATGCTTGTGGACTTATATGCTGTAGTTTCAGTAATTTCCCTTATTGCTGTGAGTAAAGCTATAAATAAAATTATGAGGTATCTTAGAAGAAGGAGCAAAAATGGTTAAAAATTTAATTGGCTTAATAACTGCTTTAGGGTATCTGCATAAGAGATACCAAGGGATATATTTACCTTCAGAATATTTTCTAGTATATAAACTTATTTCTTTTTTTAAAGATTTTATTTTATTTATTTGACAGAGAGGGAGGGAGAGTACAAGCAGGGGGAGGGTCAGAGGGAGAGGGAGAAGCAGACTCCCTGCTGAGCTGGGAGCCTGATGGGGGACTTGATCCCAGGGTCCAGGGATCATGACCCGAGCTGAAGGCAGTTGCCCAGCCAACCAAGCCACCCAGGCACACTAAACTTATTTTTAAAAAGGTTGTTAAAATAATATTTGAATAGTAGTTGTGCTAAGAAGTGTGTGTGTATAGAGAAAACTTGAGGCTAAGAAAAGGAGCTTTTGTCCTAGATCGAGAGATAACAAAAGTAACAATAGTATTTACTACTCAAAATCAGCAGGATTGTTAGGTGAATAGCGTAGTCAGTAAATACAAAATTCAAAGTAAATGAGAAAACTCTTGAAGTGGAATGGTTGGGCATGCCTTTATGAAGAAAGTAGCATTTAAGCTGGATCTTGAAAGCTAAGACTACATCTTTTTTTTTTTTTTTTTTTTTTTTAAAGATTTATTCATGAGAGAGAGAGAGAGAGAGAGAAAGAGCATGTGCACTCTGGAGCACGAGCAGGGGAGGGAGGCCGAGGGAGAAGCAGACTCCCTGCTAAGCAGGGAGCCAGATGTGGGGCTTAATCCCAGGACCCTGAGATCGTAGGGAGGCATTCAGTTGGAGAAAATAGTCGGGGTAAAAGTATAGAAGTGGAACAAGTAGAATTGTTGTTTGTTTTTGTTTTTCTTTTTGAACAATGATTAAGCCATTGAACATAGGGAAAAAGTGAAAGCTGAGGCTACAACAATAAGTTTTATTTTAATGCTCTAAGCAGGAATGTCCTAGCTATTTTTTAATTAATTTTTTTTAAAGATTTTATTTATTTGACAGAGCACCAGCACAAGTAAGGGGAGGGGGCAGAGGAAGAGGGAGAAGCAGACTGCTCACTGAGCGGGAGCCAGAGGATATGGGGCTTATCCCAGGACTCTGGGATCATGATCTGAGCCAAAGGCAGAAGCTTAAACAACTGAGCCACGAAAGTGCCTTTGTCCTAGTTATATTTAAGGTGTTTAAACAGGGTATAGACATCAACACGGTTTTTCTTATTGGAAGATTAATTCAGATACAGTTGTTAGATGTGCTGTATATATAGTTAAAGCTGTGATAACCAGTCCCCATCAACCAGAGTTAATGTGAGTGGGGGCAGGAGAGGGATTATAATAATGGACTGTGATTGTAAGCTTGGTGGGTGGAGAGATAAGTAAGGACTTTTGGGGTGGAGGGAAAGTTGGATCAATGGATTGTAGTCTACAGTGGGGTTTAAGAACTGTTGGAGTGACGGGAGGTGGGTGGGGGATGAGGAAAAGTATAAAAAGGATTAACAGTATACTTACTGTAATGAGCACTGAGTAATGTGTAGACTTGTTGAATCATTGTATTGTATACTTGTTGAATCATTGTATTGTACACCTGAAACTAATACAACATTTTTTTCCCCCAAAGACTATTTATTTATTTGACAGAGAGTGATCACAAGCAGGCAGAGCAGCAGGCAGAGAGAAAGGGGGAAGCAAGCTCCCTGCTGAGGAGAGAGCCTGATGCAGGGCTCCATCCAACTACCCTGAGATCATGACCTGAGCCACCCAGGTGCCCCTAATATAACATTGTTAATTACACTTCAGTTAAAAACAAAAGAATTATTGGAGTTGGAGGTACTAGAGGGAATGAGCTGTTACCGTTGGTAGAGCATAGTGCTTGAAATAGAGATTATGGAAGGGTTGAGGTTATTGGCAATGACATGATAGTGAAATGGCTAAAGTAGAATGGAGCACAAGATCATAAGAAAGGAAGTTAGGGAACTAAGACATCAGGGTGTTGTAAAATCATCTAACCTGGATATAAGAATGGTAATATTGTGTAGTTGTATACTGTTATGGTTTAGTAAGTGCGCTTAGATACATTCTTGTCTAATTTCTTCCAGTAGCTCAGTGAGGTAGATAGATTAGGTAGGAACTCTATTTTAGAGATGGTGAAACTGAGGCCCAGATAAATTATTTTGCCTAATTCAGAGCAGGGGTTTGAACTTTATCTTCTGATTTATTTTTTTATTTATCTTGTATTTTTTTGGTAGTGTTCTTTTTGCTGTGGTGTATAGATTGGTCTCTTTCTGAGGAGAAGAGTGTTATTTTTATCTACAGTATGCAAAGCACTGTTTCCCTTTAATACATGGCAGCATTTTCTACCAGTTAACTATCTGGTAGGAAATGGTTGGTATGTTTATCATTTTTGTTTTCTGGTAACATCTTGGTGTTATAAACTTACTTAGTTATGACTTCTTGCTGGCCTTTTCACTGTGCATGGGTTTACCAGACAATTCATTTCCCAAACATTTACTGAGTGCCCATGTATTAGCATGGCATCATAAAGGATAAGAAATAAGATAAAATCAGTCCATTTTCATTTGTGTCAGTAAAAAGGTAGATGGGAGAGGAGATGGTACTTCTACTGGATGTTGTCAAATTCGGGTACTATAAACTCGCCCTTGACTATTGGAGCATCAGAAGTTGACTGCTCTGATAGCTAGTGATGATACGATCAGCTACCGTTCGTTGGTATGGGCCCTGTGCCAGGATATTTTGGAGATATTTATCTAATCCAAGTAGCTTTTTTTTTTTTTTTTTAAGATTTTATTTATCTATTTGACAGAGAAACTGTGAGAGGGGGAACACAAGTAGGGGGAGTGGGAGAGGGAGAAGTAGGCTCTCCACTGAGCGGGGAGCCTGACGCAGGGCTCCATCCCAAGACCTAGGGATTATGACCTGAGCTGAAGGCAGACACTTAACCAACTGAGCCATCCAGGTGCCCCTAAAAATAAAATCTTTTTTTCTTTTTAATAACTTTATTATATTTTTAAAGATTTCATTCGTTTGTTTGTTTGTTTATTTATTTGACAGAGACCGTGAGAGAGAGAGAGTGTGCGTGCACACAAGCAGGGTTAGCAGCAGAGGGAGGGGGAGAAGCAGGCTCTCCACTGAGCAGGGAGCCTGATGTGAAGCTCGATCCCAGGACTCTGGAATCATGACCAGAGCCGAAGGCAGCCTCTTAACAACTGAGCCATCCAGGTGCCCCAAAAATAAAAAAAAAAGACTGGAGCATCTGGTGCCATTGTAAAAGGTGTATCTCTTTTCTTTTCACTGCATTGTCCTGCCATCCTTCAGTTTTCTTTTGTTAACCTGGACATGTCAGGCTCTTTTCTTTCTTTCTTTCTTTCTTTTTTTTTTTAATTAAAAATTTTTTTTAAAGATTTTACTTATTTGAGAGAGAAAATGAGCAAGGGGAGGGACAGAGGGAGAAGACTCACCACTGAGCACGGAAGCAGAATGGGGCTTGATCCCAGGACCCTCTCTGAGATCATGACCTGAGCCAAAGGCGAACACTTAACTGATTGAGCCACCCTGGTGCCTTGCTAGACTCTTTTTTTTATTCTTGGTTTTGCATATGCTCTTAGCTGTCTTGAATTCCTGCTACTGTACTTTTATAGTCTTCAGTATAAAAGTTTTGGTGTTACCTCTGACATCTTCTTAAGTTGCATTAGTTCATTTTCTGTGCTCCCATAGCACTTTGGTCATATTTCAGTAATAGCACTTTTACTGGTAATAGTAGCAGCTCACAGTATAGAGTACTTATTTGTTGTGTGCACCATTATTTCATGTAATCTCCCAGGAAGGCAGGTTCTGTTATCCCCATTTTACAATGAAAAACTTACCCAGATCCACATAGCCAGTTGAAGAGGTAGCTTTCAGGTATTTTGGACCAGTGTTAGCCCTTAACCACTGTGTTTTTACCTCTCTTATTGTATACTTCCTTATAGTTTATCTCCTCACACTGGACTTAGAACTCCTTGGATGCCAAGTCTTTGTTTTATTCATTTTTCTAGCATTGAGCCAGGGTCTGGCACCTAGAAGTTGCTCAGATATTTGAATTAACAGTTAAGGAAAGTCAGGTATGTAAGGAGAGGCTTAGTAGAGCCTGGGAAGAATATATATATATTTGGGGACTCTGCTTCCTGCTGTACTGTGGATTATCTAGGTTGGGCTGTTACTTTTTGTGATAACCTATAAAGTCAGTTGAGGGATATTTCAGATTTGGAGTCTGTATTAATGGCTAGTTATAATTTTACATTATTATGTATTAAATATAATTACAGCAATCGTCTTTTAGTTGTGTATCCTTTTGTGTGAAACGTTATACATATACTTCTTTACCTGTGAACTAGTGCAGAAGTTTTGTCAGACCTCTGAATAGAGATCTATCGTAACCAGCCAGTGGTAGAAGAAATACATTACTATGGGTTTCAGATTAATTCTTTTTTTTTTTTTTTTGAGATTTTATTTATTTAGAGAAAGAGCATTGGGGGTGGGTGGGTGCAAAGGGAAAAGGTGAGAGAGAATCCCAAGCAGATTCCGCACTGAGCACCGAGCCCAGTGTGAGGTTTGATCTCACAACCCTGAAATCAGAAGTTGGAAGCTTAACTAACTGAGCCACTCAGGCATCCCCAGATGAATTAAACTGTTGTCTTCCTGTCTTTCTGAATGCCTCAAGAATTGTTTGCTGTATTTTCATGCATTTCTGAAAAAGTTTATTTTTCCTAAGTTTTTAAAGTTGCTAATTTTTCAATGTAGGGCTTTTATTGGAAACCAGTTCTTTCTTTTTCTAGTCAAATTACCCATAAAATTTGATATGTCAAACAGGTGTGCATGTATTTTTAGACCAGTATGTGATATCCTCATACCCTTGACCCAGTGTAATGTTTTTCAAGTTCTTTATGATTTGCTGAGATTGCAAATTGAGCCAATTATCTTTCCTGGTAATTTACATAGAAGTAAATTCAATAAATGAATTTTTCATCTTGGTATTGACTGGTTTCAACAGTGCTTTAAAATAGTACCTCTTTATTTTTTTGAAAAATGCTTTATTTTTTTGAGAGAGAGAGAGCACAAGTGGGAGGGAAGGGCAGAGGGAGAGGAAGAAGCAGGCTCCCTGCTGAGCAGGGAGCAGTTGTGGGACTTGATCCCAGGACCCTGGGATCATGACCTGAGTGGAAAGTATGTGCTTAACCCTCTGAGCCACCCAGGCTATGCAGTAATGCTATAGTGTAATAATCTGGACTTAACAGCTGAAGACACAGTCCTAGGCCTAGACAGTTTTGATAATTTGCCCAAGGTTATACAGCTAGCAAATGGTTGTAATTTAATTTCAGGTATCTCTCACTTCAGAGATCTTTGGTTTTTATAATAATATACTGAAAGTCATTGTAAATCAGACCGTATGATTACGAAAATAGCGAAGAATTGTGGTTTTTGAGGAGTTTACCACAATGATGTTTCTGTCCACTTTCTAAGTGGAAATAAGTATACTAATAAAATGATGCAGTAATCCCCTAGAATGTTCATTTCTTTTTGGACAGGGTTTTTGCTCCTGAGACATTTCCTTTCTGAATTATTTAGGATAATACTAGAATTAGTTTATTTGAGATGAGTAAGAGAGAGGAGAACAGAGATGAAAGTCTCTCATTTATTTGGTGACAGAGGAGGACTGGTTTTGTTCACAGATGGAATATGACTCTATCCTATATAGCTCTATCTGCTAAACCTATCATTTTTTGTCTATGGCAGGTAAAATCAGCATCATTACATGTTTTGAATTTAGAAAGTCCAAATATAAACAAGTCTGTTACTTGAGTTGTAAGGTAGGGCAGTGATTAATATATCCCCTTAGTGACATTAGACAATCTCTAAGGGAATAATGATAAATATAGTACAAAAGATAAATTTTGGTTGGGGAGATTTGAAGAAGAGAGATAGGAATGTCCATAATATGCAGCTTAATAGCCAGAGCCAGGTGCTAAAAGATAAGGCTAGCATGTGTGGTACAATATACTACCAGTGATAAAATTACTTTAAATTTGGCTCATACATAGTTTAAATGGGAAAAATCAGAAAGGATTTAAAAGTTTAGTCTCTATAATCCTTGTATTAAATAATTGATTTGACTGTTCATCAGAGAGCTTGAATCCAATGACTTTGACTATGAGTAACGTTTTTTCATTAATTTTGGGGGGAAATCTTGTTAAACTTTAATAGTCATAGGAAGATAGAGGAGAATATCACCTCTTCAGGGTCTTGAATATGGTGTTTTACTATTTGAGATTATGGTCTTTTGGTTGTGATCTTTAAAGAATTGTCCCAGTAATTTATCCTCTTCTCTAGTTTTAATTTTCCCTATTAATTACCATATTTAACCACTGGAAAGGGTACAGGTGCAGGATTGTGTAAGTCCAAAATCAGCACTGGTTAGCAAATAAAAGATTCCACTTATATGGGTAAATTTAGGACAGTCCATGTCTCTATTTATATTTAAATGATCTTCACAGCTAAATTTGTAAGAGAGAAGTTTCCACATTTGTCCTGTGCTTGGAAGCAGAATCCTTGACCTATAAGGAATTAGGGCTACTGTGTATTTTAATGACATACAGGTCAGCCAGGTTCTGTTCATTTATAATTAGACCTGCCACAAGTGGAAGCTTTTGTTGAGAGAGCCAGTTGAAAGAAAGTCCGTAGGGTGTTATGTATACGTGTGTGTGTTTTAAAACAATTTTTTGAAAAGTGAAATTGCTTCTAGTCTGGTCCCTTTGAGCTTAAGTTTCTGATCAGCATAAATAAAAAATAATATTTCAGTTCTGAAAGCAGATAGTATATGGATAGGAAGAGTTGATTTAGGCATTGGAATAAGTGTTTCAAGCAGTCATCATTAAAACTAAATTTTAAGATTACTTTAACGTAGCATTTGTAAATTTTCCCTAGGATGACCATATGTTGTAGTTTATGCCTTTTGTCATGACATGTTTACCCGTAGCCTTCCCTTTTACTCTCAAAGTGCCCTGGTTTGTAAGATACATTATGTGATCATCCTAATTCTAATGGGATTTGAGAGGTCTAAATGAGATTTTGAAAGCAGGGTAAAGCAGGAAAAAAAAAATACTCCTCTTAATATTCCTGTTGAGGCCTGCACAGAATCAAATGCCATATTGCCTATTTTTGGAAAGAATTTTTTTTTTTTAAGATTTTTATTTTTTTGACAGAGATCACAGTAGGCAGAGAGGCAGGCAGGGAAAGAGGGGAAAGTAGACTCCCTGTTGAGCAGAGAGCCTGATGGGGGGCTGGATCCCAGGTCCCCAAGATCATGACCTGAGCCTGACCCGAGCCAAAGGCAAAGGCTTAATCTGAGCTACCCAGGCGCCCCCCCCCTTTTTTATAAAAGTATACTCTGCCCCTGGTGTGGGGCT